>NC_092087.1:106846897-106870201 GCF_045679555.1 Salvelinus alpinus
TAGTGTATAGGCTGATAGTGTATAGGCTGCAAGTACGTCGAAATTAAGTTGTTTTAAAATCGCTGAGCACAATGACCCAGAGAAGATGTCTTTTCAACTTTCACTTTCAACCAAAACCGACCATATTGGATGTCGGGTATGGTCTTCTTTTCAACGTCTTTTTAATGACATTTTGCTATTGTAAATAAGACTTTGTTCTTAACTGACTTGCCTAGTTAAATAAAGGTTACATTACTACAATGTTAAAAACATTGTACATTGTGATAATAATTAAAATACTCCTTCTGTGATGTTAAAACATTCTACATTGTGACATTAATTCATTGATATCATGAAACAACTCCATGTATTTTCTGATGTTTAATCAGAGATCTTTTATCAGAGTATCTCTTACCACATTGATGACAGCTATGAGGTTTCTCTCCTGTGTGTTCTCAGGTGTGTAGTCAGATGGCTAGATGAAACAAAATTCTTCCCACATTGATCACAGCTATAAGATTTCTCTCCAGTGTGTATTCTCAGGTGTGCTACCAGGTTGCCTGCATGAGCAAAACACTTTCCACATTGATTACAGCTATATGGTTTCTCTCCTGTGTGTGTTCTCTGGTGAATAGTCAGATTGCTGGATGTAACAAAACTCTTCCCACATTGATTACAGCTATAAGGTTTCTCTCCTGTGTGTGTTCTCTGGTGAATAGTCAGAATGCTAGATGTAGTAAAACTCTTCCCACATTGAGCACAGCTATGAGGTTTCTCTCCTGTGTGTGTTCTCTGGTGAATAGTCAGATTGCTAGATGTAGTAAAACTCTTCCCACATTGATCACAGCTATGAGGTTTCTCTCCAGTGTGAATTCTCTGGTGTGATTGTAATGTATATAATTTTGAAAATGTCTTCCCACAGTCAGTGCAGCTATAAGGTTTCTCTCCTGTGTGTGTTCTCTGGTGAATAGTCAGATGGCTAGATGTAGTAAAACTCTTCCCACATTGATCACAGCTATGGGGTTTCTCTCCAGTGTGAATTCTCTGGTGTGATTGTAATGTGTATAATTTTGAAAAGGTCTTCCCACAGTCAGAGCAGCTATAAGCTTTCTCTCCTGTATGGATTCTCTGATGTCTTTTGAGGTCTGCTGATGAGGTAAATCTCTTCCCACAGTCTGAGCAGCAGTGAGATGTCTCTCCTGTGTGAATTCTCTGGTGTACTTTCAGTGAATCTGATCTTGAGTAACTCTTCCCACAGTCAGAGCAGCAGTGAGATTTCTTTCGTGTGGGTTTCCGTTGGTGTTCCTTGAGATGTTCTGATCTGGAGAGACTCTTGTCAGCCTCGTCAGCTTCATGATGTTGTTGAGGCTCCCCAGAGGATCCACGGTAGTCACCGCTCTCTCCTGTGTGAACAACAATGTCAGACAGATGGTTAAAGGTCCACAACAGCAGAAATCCACTGTTTATTTTTAGCTAAAACGGTGATTCCGATGACGTTGTACAACAATTTCCGTTCTTAATGAATGTTTAAATGCTTTTACAAACTTATTTGACAATCAGTGAACAACAGTCATATTTTGTCTTATTTGTTTTTCCACTTTAGTTGTAAAGTTGATGATTCTAGAATATCTATATGCATATACGTATATGGTCTCCAATATATAGGCCCCTTTCTGTATTTGCTCAAATTTGCCACGAGGATGATGCGCATGCAATTTGGTTGCAGAAACTTCTCCGCTGAAGAAGAAACCACTAGTCATGGATATATATATGTATATCTACATTGAGCAAAAATGGTGACGATTGTAGTTTTCCACAATGTATTCTGAATATTACAGCGCATAATCAGAGCAAGATCAGGATGCTACTCAAGGAAACTCACATTAAGCTCTGTGTCTATTCACTAATTCACCCTCGTGGGGGAAAACTCAGGGGAGTTCTCATAGGCTGACAGCTCATAGGCTGCTGTTTTATATTCATGTTAAATACTGTTGAAGTAACAGGTTCACCTGCCTCACCTAAAGCCCATTCTGATGGGAAGCTGCTATAGACCACCAAGTGCTAACAGTCAGTATCTGGATAACATTTTTGAAATGCTTGATAATGTATGTGATATCAACAGAGAGGTATATTTTCTGTGTGATTTAAATATTGACTGTCTTTCATCAAGCTGCCCACTCAAGAAAAAGCTTCAAACTGTAACTATTAACTGCATCCTGGTTCAGGTTATCAGACAACCTACCAGGGTAGTTACAAACAGCACAATAACTAAATCATCAACATATATTGATCACATCGTTACTAATGCTGCAGAAATTTGTTTTAAAGCAGTATCCAGATCCATTGTATGTAGTGATCACAATATAATAGCCATATCTAGGAAAACCACAGTTCCAAAGGCTGGGCCTAATATAGTGTATAAGAGGACAGGCTGGGCCTAATATAGTGTATAAGAGGACAGGCTGGGCCTACTATAGTGTATAAGAGGACAGGCTGGGCCTACTATAGTGTATAAGAGGACAGGCTGGGCCTAATATAGTGTATAAGAGGACAGGCTGGGCCTAATATAGTGTATAAGAGGACAGGCTGGGCCTAATATAGTGTATAAGAGGACAGGCTGGGCCTAATATAGTGTATAAGAGGACAGGCTGGGCCTAATATAGTGTATAAGAGGACAGGCTGGGCCTAATATAGTGTATAAGAGGACAGGCTGGGCCTAATATAGTGTATAAGAGGACAGGCTGGGCCTAATATAGTGTATAAGAGGACAGGCTGGGCCTAATATAGTGTATAAGAGGACAGGCTGGGCCTAATATAGTGTATAAGAGGACAGGCTGGGCCTAATATAGTGTATAAGAGGACAGGCTGGGCCTAATATAGTGTATAAGAGGACAGGCTGGGCCTAATATAGTGTATAAGAGGACAGGCTGGGCCTAATATAGTGTATAAGAGGACAGGCTGGGCCTAATATAGTGTATAAGAGGACAGGCTGGGCCTAATATAGTGTATAAGAGGACAGGCTGGGCCTAATATAGTGTATAAGAGGACAGGCTGGGCCTAATATAGTGTATAAGAGGACAGGCTGGGCCTAATATAGTGTATAAGAGGACAGGCTGGGCCTAATATAGTGTATAAGAGGACAGGCTGGGCCTAATATAGTGTATAAGAGGACAGGCTGGGCCTAATATAGTGTATAAGAGGACAGGCTGGGCCTAATATAGTGTATAAGAGGACAGGCTGGGCCTAATATAGTGTATAAGAGGACAGGCTGGGCCTAATATAGTGTATAAGAGGACAGGCTGGGCCTAATATAGTGTATAAGAGGACAGGCTGGGCCTAATATAGTGTATAAGAGGACAGGCTGGGCCTAATATAGTGTATAAGATGTCATACAAGAGGTTTTGTAGTGATTCATATGTTGCTGATGTAAATAATGTTTGCTGGTCTGTGGTGTGTAATGACGAGCAACCAGATGCTGCACTTGACTCATTTATGAAATTGCTTATTCCAGTTACTAATGAGCACGCAGCCATTAAGAAAACGACTGTAAAAACTGTTAACCTTGGATTGATGAGGAATTGAAAGATTGTATGGTTGAGAGGGATGAGGCAAAAGGAATGACAAAAAAGTCTGGCTGCACAACCTATTGGTAAACGTTCTGCAAATTGAGAAATCATGTGACTAAACTGAATAAAAAGAAGAAACTACACTATGAAACAAACATAAATGATGATAGTAAAAAGCTTTGGAGCACCTTAAATGAAATGTTGGGCAAAAGGGCAAACTCAGCTCCATCATTCATTGAATCAGATGGTTCATTAAATCACAAATGTGATTATGTGAAATGTGACTATGTGACATTTTTCATTGGCAAGATGAACAAACTAAGGCTTGACATGCCAGCAATAAAAGCTGCCACTACACATCCAAGTATAACTGATCAAATTATGAAAGACAAGCATTGTCATTTTTTATTTCATAAACTGAGTGTTGGAAGAAGTGACAAAAATGATTGTTGTCTATAAACAATGACAAGCCCCCGGGGTCTGACAACTTGGATGGGAAACTCACTGAGGATAATAGCGAACGATATTGCCACTCCTATTGGTCATATCTTCAATGTAAGCCTACTAGAAAGTGTGTGCCCTCAGGCCTGGAGGGAAGTGAAAGTAATTCCACTACCCAAGAATAGTAAAGCCCACTTTAGTGCCTCAAATAACCGACCAATCAGCCTGCAAACTTCCGGGGAAAAAATTGTGTTTTACCACATACAATGCTATTTTACAGTGAACAAATTGACAACAGACTTTCAGCATGCTTATAGGGAAGGACATTCAACAAGCACAGCACTTACATAAATAACTGGTGATTGGCTAAGAGAAATTATTATTTTTGTTAGAATTCAGTGCGGCTTTTGACATTATCAATCATAGCCTGCTGATGGAAAAACGTGTGTATTTTATGGCTTTACACCCCCTGCTGTAATGTGGATAAAGAGTTACCTGTCTAACAGAACACAGAGGGTGTTCTAGAATGGAAGCCTCTCCATCATAATCCAGGTAGAGCCAGGAATTCCCCAGGGCAGCTGTTTAGTCCCCTTACTTTTTTCAATCTTTACTAACGACATGTCACTGGCTTTGAGTAAAACCAGTGTGTCTATGTATGAGGATGACTCAACACTATACATGTCAGCTACCACAGCGACGGAAATGACTGCAACGCGTAACAAAGAGCTGCAGTTAGTTTCAGAATGGGTGGCAAGGAATAAGTTAGTCAGAAATATTTAAAATACTAAAAGCATTGTATTCACTAAATCTTGTAATGAATAATGTGGAAATTGAGCAAGTTGAGGTGACTAAACTGCTTGGAGTAACCCTGGACTGTAAACGGTCATGGTCAAAAACATGTTGATACAACAGTAGCTAAGATGGGGAGAATTTTGTCCATAATAAAGTGCTTCTCTGCCTTCTTAACAGCACTATCAACAAAGCAGGTCCTACAGGCCCTAGTTACCAATACATGTTGCTCAGTGTAGTCCAATGTCGAGGTCTAATTTACCTGTTAAACGCTGAATACATCATATGAAAAGTGTAACGTTATGACTATAACTACTGTTCCCTGAAGGAGGGAAAACGAGGAACATACTATTAAATCTGCACCTCGCTGTAAGTCTCGCCTTCCACAGGTGACGATTCAATCCTTCATTTGAAACACTGCTCTTCACCAGGAAAGGGAGGTGCGGCGCCAAGAATATGTTGTTCCTCGTTTCCCCTCCTTCGGGGAACAGTAGTTATAGTCCTAACATGTGACGTTCCGTTAGCCGATGTGTCTCCTTCAGGGATTAGTAGTTATATTCCTAACATTTGACATTCCGTTAGTCGATGTGCCTCCTTCAGGGAACAGTAGTTATAGTCCTAACATGTGACGTTCCGTTAGACGATGTGCCTCCTTCAGGGAACAGTAGTTATAGTCCTAACATGTGACGTTCCGTTAGCCGATGTGCCTCCTTCAGGGAACAGTAGTTATAGTCCTAACATTTGACATTCCGTTAGACGATGTGTCTCCTTCAGGGAACAGTAGTTATAGTACTAACATTTGACATTCCGTTAGCCGATGTGTCTCCTTCAGGGAACAGTAGTTATAGTCCTAACATGTGACGTTCCGTTAGCCGATGTGCCTCCTTCAGGGAACAGTAGTTAACATGTGACGTTCCGTTAGCCGATGTGCCTCCTTCAGGGAACAGTAGTTAACATGTGACGTTCCGTTAGCCGATGTGCCTCCTTCAGGGAACAGTAGTTAACATGTGACGTTCCGTTAGCCGATGTGCCTCCTTCAGGGAACAGTAGTTAACATTTGACATTCCGTTAGCCGATGTGCCTCCTTCAGGGAACAGTAGTTAACATTTGACATTCCGTTAGCCGATGTGCCTCCTTCAGGGAACAGTAGTTAACATGTGACGTTCCGTTAGCCGATGTGCCTCCTTCAGGGAACAGTAGTTAACATTTGACATTCCGTTAGCCGATGTGCCTCCTTCAGGGAACAGTAGTTAACATTTGACATTCCGTTAGCCGATGTGCCTCCTTCAGGGAACAGTAGTTAACATTTGACATTCCGTTAGCCGATGTGCCTCCTTCAGGGAACAGTAGTTAACATTTGACATTCCGTTAGCCGATGTGCCTCCTTCAGGGAACAGTAGTTAACATTTGACATTCCGTTAGCCGATGTGCCTCCTTCAGGGAACAGTAGTTAACATTTGACATTCCGTTAGCCGATGTGCCTCCTTCAGGGAACAGTAGTTAACATTTGACATTCCGTTAGCCGATGTGCCTCCTTCAGGGAACAGTAGTTAACATTTGACATTCCGTTAGCCGATGTGCCTCCTTCAGGGAACAGTAGTTAACATTTGACATTCCGTTAGCCGATGTGCCTCCTTCAGGGAACAGTAGTTAACATTTGACATTCCGTTAGCCGATGTGCCTCCTTCAGGGAACAGTAGTTAACATTTGACATTCCGTTAGCCGATGTGCCTCCTTCAGGGAACAGTAGTTAACATTTGACATTCCGTTAGCCGATGTGAGGAAGAACTTTAACCCCTGTAAGTCTAAGCCGTTGGGGGGAGGGGCTAAACTGACATGGAATTGTTTTAAGATGGTTATACTATGGATTACTTAGGTTACTTATATTTAAGCAAATTTGCATCAATCGACTCTAATGGGTTAATGATATGATCAGGCTCTCTTTAGCCGATGTGAGGAAGACCTTAAAACAGGTCAACATTCACAAGTCCGCAGGGCCAGACGAATTACCAGGACGCGTGTACTCAGAGCATGCGCTGACCAGCTGGCAAGTGTCTTCACTGACATTTTCAACGTCTCCCTGACCCAGTCTGTAATACCTACATGTTTCAAGCAAACCACCATAGTCCCTGTGCAGAAGAACGCCAAGGTAACCGGTCTAAATGACTAGCGCCCCCGTAGCGTCACATCTGTAGCTATGAAGTGCTTTGAAAGGCTGGTCGTGGATCACATCAACACCATCATCCCAGAAACCCCTGGACCCACTCCAATTTGCATACCGCCCCAACAGATCCACAGATGACGCAATCTCTATTGCACTCCACACTGCCCTTTCCCACCTGGACAAAAGGAACACCTACGTGAGAATGCTGTTCATTGACTACAGCTCTTCGCTCCACACCATAGTGCCCTCCAAGCTCATCACTATGCTAAGGACCCTGGGACTGAACACCTCCATCTGCAACTGGATCCTGGACATCCTGACAGACTGCCCCCAGGTGGTGAGGGTTGGCAACAACACATCCACCACACTGACCCTCAACACAGACCCCTCAGGGGCGTGCTTATCATGGACTACAGGAAACGGAGGGACAAACATGCCCACGTTCACATTGACTTGGCTGTAGTCGAGCCGGTCGAGAGCTTCAAGTTCCTCTGTGTTCACATCACTGACCAATTATGGTCCAAACACACCAACACAGTCGTGAAGAGGGCATGACAAAGCCTCTTCAAATTCAGGAGCATGAAAAGATTTGGCATGGGCCCTCAGATCTCAAAAAGTTATACAGCTGCACCATTGAGAGCATCTTGACTGGCTGCATCACCGCCTGGTTTGGCAACTTCTTGGCATCTGACAGCAAGGTGCTATAGAGGGTGGTGCGTACTGCTAAGCACACCACTGGAGCCGAACTCCCTGCCACTCAGGGCCTCTATACCAGGCGGTGTCAGAGGAAGGCACTAAAAACTGTCAGACGCCAGCCACCCAAGTCATAGACTGTTCTCTCTAGGTCCAAAAGGCTCCTTAATGTTCCACTTCACAATAACAGCACTTACAGTCGACCAGGGGCAGCTCTAGCAGTGCAGAAATTTTACGAACTGACTTGTTGGAAAGGTGGCATCCTATGACGGTGCCACGTTTAAAGTCACTGAGCTCTTCAGTAAGGTCATTCTACTGCCAATGTTGGGCTATGGAGATTGCATGGCTGTGTGCTCAATTTTATACACCAGTCAGCAACGGGTGTGGCTGAAATAGCCGAAACCACTCATTTGAACGGGTGAACACATACATTTGTTTATTTAGTGTATGTGCAACTGCTCAACAAAAAAAAAAGATTTAAAAAATCTCAGTCGACAAACAGCCTACAGACAAAACAATCGACCAGTCAACTAGTCAGTCCTAAAAAAATGGGGGGAAATTGACTGAATATTATACAATGACTTAACAGCTCTAACAATTTGACCCCCAAATGAAATCTTCACTGGCAATTCTAGAATATACTATATAGACATCTGGTTAAACTATCATTATGACATCATGGATGAATTCTAGAATATACTATATATCCTAGAAACCTTGTTAAACTATCATTATGACATCATGGATGATTTCTAGAATATACTATATATCCTAGAAACCTTGTTAAACTATCATTATGACATCATGGATGAATTCTAGAATATACTATATAGACTAGAAACCTTGTTAAACTATCATTATGACATCATGGATGAATTCTAGAATTTACTATATAGACTAGAAACCTGGTTAAACTATCATTATGACATCATAAGGAAATCTACACTGGCAGTTATAGAAAGACCCATATACTGTATAGCCATTGATTCTTGAAGAATATAACTTATAAATGCCTCATATGTTTCAACAGTATCACCCCATCCGAAACCAAAATATACGCCTGTATAATGCCACTGTTTGTAAACAAACACTGTATAGCTTCAAAAGTAGGTTACAACTGGATGGCCAGTCCTTGTATTCATAGTGTAGTGAATTCAGGGGGTAGCCCTGAGCTGAACTCAAACCTGTGTCCAGCGACTGTCAAGCCAACACCTTATAACTGTTACGCCAAGATGTCTGAACTTCTTGACGAGGTCCCTAGGTGTTGGGTTACGGTTGCTACAATAGCTTTCTCTATGAATTTGAGAGTGGTTACATTTCTCCAGACCCCATCCCTCAGCTGTTTACCAAACCAAGTCTCTGGGTAGCCATTTTGTTGCTATTTAAAACCTAGGTTGTCCCTTTAAAAAAGCCACATCCATCAATCAACCAATCTGCAGTTGAAACAATAATAAAGCTGTAATTCCACCACTGTTTTGGTAATAAGATGATGGATGGGGCTGGAGACATTTAACTACTCTCAAATTCATAGACAGAACTATGGATGAAAGGACTGACCATCCATGATATCAGCATTATAGTTTTAACCATGTTCAGGCTATTCAGTGTTGATTTACATTGTTTCTAAACATTGGAGTAAAAAAAGCTTATTTGGGGATCTGATGGGGTACAACAGTTGAACTAAGCTCATGAGGCATGTGTTATACTCTATAAGAATCAATGTCTATAAATAAATAATTTAAAAGTGAAAATATGGATGTAGCAATTGCAGATTTTCCCTTTAACACCACCCATTAGTTCAACAACTGCAGAGTTTGTGCTTCTGTTTTTAAGACAGTACTTACTAGTGTTAATAAGGGACCGGTTTCTCAAAACCATCTTACTGCTATGTTCATCATTTGAACCATTGGACGCCTTAAGTTGCCTTTGGTTAACCGGGCCCAGATATCCAGTTTCCTCCTCTTCCTTTTTCGATGTGCCAGTCATCTCCCCCTTCTCTTTAACTCCAAAAACTCCATCCTCCTCTGTCTCTTCCTCCTCTTCTTTTACTGTAACAGCCTCCTCCTCTTTCACTCTGAACGCGTCTTCCTCTTCTTTCACTGAAACGTCTTTCTCTTCTTTCACTGTAACAGCCTCACCCTCTACTTGTTTTTGTATTGTAACAGCCTCCTCTTCCTCCTCCTCTTTCACGAGAACCTCTTTCTCCGTCCAGCAGACGTCCTCTTCTTTAGCAGGAGGAGAGTAGTTTAGTGAACTCATGGTCGGGGTTGTTAGCTAGCTAGGCTAGTGCTAACTTAACCAGCCCGCTAGCTGCTCAATAACCACAACACCGTAATGTGAAATTAAATGGAATAACTTACTAGCGTTAGACGACAGAAATTGGTTTAAAACACAGTGGCTAATATACACTAAAGCGTCTAAAGAGCTTTATTGGTTCGTCTATTTTGTCTAGCAAGCTACGGAGGTGGCTGACGAACTGTTGCTGCTGTTGAAAGCAGCGTTCCGTCCACTAGATTATACGTCACACTAGCAGCATTGCCTTAAAGTCTCAGACCGCCATCTGCTGACTGGAGTGGGTAACGCAGTTGAGAGAAAATAATATTTTATTTTCAGAAAAAAAGTTGAACGGTTGGAAGTTTTTACTCACCAATGTAGCAAAACAGTGTAGTTTTAAAGACGTAATAATGTAGTTGTAGTCACGACCTGATTACCTATATGTACAAACATAGTTATGTTTTTGGGTTATTATATATTTATGAATTTATTTCCGGGTATATTCTAAACTACCCACAATGCACTATTTCTCAACATCAAATTGATCTACTCTATTCTACCGAGTTCGTATGCTAGCTCAAGCTGGCTAACGTTAGCCACACCTCATGCTTTTCACGGACTGAGTTGCCAAAGATTTTTTATAACTAACCCAAGATAGACCAGAGCCTATCGTTTCCAATGGGAGCAAATTAATCAGAGTGGACAGAGGTGGGGTGGGCAGAGCCAAGCAGGAGCTAGCGAGATCCTATTGGCGCGTTCTGGCATTTATTTGCATATTTACATTAGGGGACGCCTACTATGTGACGTGCGTGTTTTTTATTTACATTTTGGCAAAGGGTAAAGTCTACAAAACGTAGCACACTGTTTGTTACATATTTTAGTTATGGAAACCGCAAACTGTATTGAGATCAAACGTTTCATCAATGAGAAAATGAGCTACTCCCACTGAGCTTCCTCTCATCACCATATTTGGTAGTGAGTGGAAACGCCAACTGGATGCTTCAGATTCATACATCAGGTGAAAATATCTGGCTCATTGTTCTATTAGGGTTAAGTGCCTTGCTCAAAGGCACACCCGCAGATTTTTCACCTAATGTATGAATCTTTCGGCTCAGAGATTCGAACCAGTGACCTTTCGATTACTGGCCCAACACTCTTAACTGCTAGGCTATCTGCTCCCAAGTGGTGCAGCAGTCTTAGTCACTGCATCTCAGGGCAAGAGGCGTCACTACAGTCCCTGGTTCAAATCCAGGCTGTATCACATCCGGCCGTGATTGGGAGTCCCATAGGGCGGTGCACAATTTAGCCCAGCGTTGTCCGGGTTTGACCGTCATTGTAAATAAGAATTTGTTCTTTAACTGACTTGCCTTAAATAAAGGTTAAAAAAAGGTTAAATAAAGGTTAAATAAAGGTTAAATAATAATAACAACAACACTGCTACACTAAATGTTCAGTGAATGTGAGTCTATTTAGAGGTTTAGGTTTACACAGACCCGCTCTGAGCCGTCCGCATGGTCTTAAAGCACACCTTTTTTCAGGTTTTGTATCACATTGCAATGATAAAACTGGGGGGGTAAAAGTGACATTTCAGAATGTGGGAGGGATATGACCCCCCCCCCCCCCCTGCCTCCAGTGAAAGTTGCACCCCTGCAAAAAGCACCTGCCTTTCTGAGATCAGCATTTATTTATCAACTGGAAGCAATGAGCCCAATCAGTCCTCCATGACGACAAAATCATAAACAACAGAGTAGGCTAATAAGTCCTTAGTTTTAGGGCTATGCTCAGGTAAAACAAATTTATACTTCATAATTCCAGTCCTATTCCTGAAGACTGGAAATATGACAAGACAATTTTATCTTTTAGGCCGAAAGATATAACCTAATCGTTTTATTATTTGTAGTAGAAAGCAATGGGTTAGAAGAAGCCTACATAAAACTCCTAGTTAAACACAACATCAATTTATGGCCAGCTATGTAACCTCTAACATTGATTTATCCTGCAATATGTTACAATTGGTAATATTACATGTGTCTTCTTCTAATGCCTCTGAAGCCGGTTGATGTTTATTGTGATGAGTCTTGTCCTGGAGGCAGAACTGACAGACGGGTTAGGCATTAGGGTTTAGGTTAGGGTCAGGCATTAGCAGTATGGTTAAGGTAAGGGTTAGCAGTATGGTTAAGGTTAGGGTTAGCAGTATGGTTAAGGTTAGGCATTAGGGTTAGCAGTATGGTTAAGGTTAGGCATTAGGGTTAGCAGTGTGGTTAAGGTTAGGGTTAGGCATTAGGGTTAGCAGTATGGTTAAGGTTAGGCATTAGGGTTAGCAGTGTGGTTAAGGTTAGGGTTAGGCATTAGGGTTAGTAGTATGGTTAAGGTTAGGGTTAGGCATTAGGGTTAGCAGTATGGTTAAAGTAAGGATTAGGCATTAGGGTTAGCAGTATGGTTAAGGTTAGGGTTAGCAGTGTGGTTAAGGTAATTTAATGTTAGGGTTAGCAGTGTGGTTAAGGTTAGGTTTCAAAATCCGTTTTTTGGTACTAACCTGTGCTCTTCAGGGGAGGATAATCTAAAAGTAATCAGATTACTTACTGATTACAATTCTGGATAACTAGTAACTGTATATTTAGAAAGTAACCTACCCAACCCTGGATACTGTATATAGGTCTCTCCATGGGTGGGAGATGGACATTTAAGATGATCAACACTCTCTTTATATTACTGACTTGTTGACTGATTGATCCATTCATCCTTCCATCCCTCCTCAGCCTTCCTCTCCTCTGAAGCCCCAGTGAGGGTGGAGCTCAGTCAGAGAGCTGTTGAGGGACTGGTTAGGAAGAACACTTCTACAGCCAGAGAGGTGAGAGAGGTCACACATGGTTTAGATGGTAAATATTTATGTCCCCTTAGTGGTTCATCACGTCAGCAAAAGGGAATATGTTCCATCTATGTTTATTTACATTAGTGCAAATTGTCCACTGATATTGGTGTCATTTCTCAACCCTTTTGGCTGTATGAAAGTTAATTTCCCCTCAGACACACATTTGTTCTTTGTTATTATGAAGGTAATTTGTGTCAAATGTTCTTTTCCCCACTCATTCACCCCATCTCTTTACATTGCTTATGCATATTCAGTGGCCTGACTGATTGGACAAAACCGAGCGTAGATTGGACGTCGGGCAGAGGCATTGAATAATAAAAACTGTATCTTTTGTCAGGCCGAATGTTTGAAATATGAGGTGATTTGAGTCATGTTTCTTTAGTAGTGGAATAAAGACAATTAGCACTTGAATGATGTAAATAAAAACTGTAAAAACTGGAGTGATGTATAATTGTTAATAAAACTGTTCATAGACCAATTTTTATAAAAGCCTCCATGCTGCAAGTTCGTTGAAACAAAGTTGTTTTCAAGTCGTTGAAACAACGACCTGAAAAATACGTACTTTCAAATAAATGTCAACTTCAACCAAAACCGAATTTAGATTGGATGTCAGAATAGTCTTTGCTAGGTGGGATAGCCCCAATGTCAAAACACAGTTTTAACCTGTCCGAATCAATAACCAATTTCCAGAAACAACAAGAGGCAATAAATCACTGATATCTATTAGGGGAGAACTCAGAATGTACATGCTGTTGAAGCTAACACAACTAAAAAAACACATGGAAATGGGAGATATCTTTTACCTCACTGGTTAGAGGACAACCTGCAGAAGACAGTCAGCTACATTTTGGAGTGATGCATTTACATTTAGGGGTCGCTAAACAAAGGAACGCAACACTTATTTGTCATCACTCATCGATATCATGTTGAAATCAATTGTGCGAGAGGAGGGAGATGAGGTTTCACGTCCTGTTAACACAGCTAAACAAACCACACAGAATCTGGGAATAATGTGTACATCACTGGTTAGAGGACAATTTGTAGAAAACAGCTCGCTACATTTTTAAGTGTTGCATTTTGATTCAAGTGGGTCACCGACGAGGTAAGTCTAACACAACACTTGATGTTAATCACATAAATAGTACTCTTTCATTTCAGAGCCTGGATTTTCCCCCTGAGGCTAATATCCATATCATGTCCAAATCAATAGAACAGGGGACAAACGTTTAGGGTGCTACATTGTGACATCATTAAAATACTCCTACTACAATGGTAAAACATTCTACATTGTGACATCATTAAAATACTCCTACTACAATGTTAACATTCTACATTGTGACATCATTAAAATACTCCTACTACAATGTTAAAACATTCTACATTGTGACATTATTTAATTGATATCATGAAACAACTCCTTCATGTATGTACTTTCTGATGTTTTATCATTGCTCTTTTACCAGAGTAACTCTTGCCACATTGATCACAGCTATAAGGTTTCTCTCCTGTGTGAGTTCTCCGGTGTGCTATCAGGATATTTGCCTGAGTGAAACTTTTCCCACATTGAGTGCAGCTAAAAGGTTTCTCTCCTGTGTGTGTTCTCTGGTGCATAGTCAGACAGCTAGATGTAACAAAACTCTTGCCACATTGATCACAGCTATAAGGTTTCTCTCCAGTGTGTGTTCTCAAATGTACCATCAGGTTGCTTGAGTGAGTAAACCTCTTCTCACATTGACTACAGCTATAAGGTTTCTCTCCTGTGTGTGTTCTCTCGTGAATAGTCAGCTGGCTAGATGAAGCAAAACTCTTCCCACATTGACTACAGCTATAAGGTCTATCTCCTGTGTGTATTCTCTGATGTGTTTTCAGGCTGCTTGGAACATTAAAACTCTTCCCACATTGAACACAGCTATAAGGTTTCTCCCCTGTGTGTATTCTCTGGTGTATAGTCAGACTGCTAGATGTAACAAAACTCTTCCCACATTGATCACAGCTATATGGTTTCTCTCCTGTGTGTGTTTTCTGGTGTGCTTTCAGGCTGCTTGTAACACTAAAACTCTTCCCACATTGATCACAGCTATTAGGTTTCTCTCCAGTATGGATTCTCAGATGTCTTTTGAGGTCTGCTGAGGAGGGGAATCTCTTCCCACAGTCAGAGCAGTGGTGAGATTTCTTCCCGGTGGGTCTCCGCTGGTCTTTGAGGTGTTCTGATGTGGAGATACTCTTCTCTGCCTCCTCAGCTTCATGTTGTTGAGGCTCCCCAGAGGATCCACAATAGTCCCGTCTCTCTCCTGTAGACTCCCCAGAGGATCCACGATAGTCCCGTCTCTCTCCTGTATGAACGACAAAGTCAGACAGATGGTTAAAGGCCCACAACAGCAGTAATCCACTGTTTATTTTAACTAAAAGGTGATGCCCATGATGTTGTGTCCAAACTTATTTAACAATTGTCTTGAAACAGAAGTGAAATCGAGCGGCCAGTTCTTGGAAGAGTCTTTGTGGTTCTAAACTTGTTTCATATAAAGATAAATAAATAAATAAATAAATATATAAATAATGATGGAGGCCACTGTGTTCTTGGGGACCTTCAATGTTACAGAAATGTTTTGGTGCCTCGACACAATCCTGTCTCAGAGCTTTACGGACAATTCCTTCGACCTCATGGCTTGGTTTTTGAGCCGACATGCATTGTCAACTGTGGGACCTTATATAGACAGGTGTGTGTGCCTTTCCAAATCATGTCCAATCAATTGAATATACCACAGGTGGACTCCAATCAAGTTGTAGAAACATCTCAAGCATGATCAATAGAAACAGGATGCACCTGAGCTCAATTTCGAGTCTCGTAGCAGCTGTCTTCTGCCAGGTGCTTGGGTGTTCCCTCCATGGTTGTGGATGTCACTCCAGCTACATCTCCCTGTCCTAGTCAATCAACTGCCTGGTCCTCTGCTGCCCCCTCCGCTTGGCCGTGCCCTCTGGTCCTCCGCTGCCCCCTCCGCTTGGCCGTGCCCTCTGGTCCTCCGCTGCCCCCTCCGCTTGGCCGTGCCCTCTGCTGCCCCCTCCGCTTGGCCGTGCCCTCTGGTCCTCCGCTGCCCCCTCCGCTTGGCCGTGCCCTCTGGTCCTCCGCTGCCCCCTCCGCTTGGCCGTGCCCTCTGGTCCTCCGCTGCCCCCTCCGCTTGGCCGTGCCCTCTGGTCCTCCGCTGCCCCCTCCGCTTGGCCGTGCCCTCTGGTCCTCCGCTGCCCCCTCCGCTTGGCCGTGCCCTCTGGTCCTCCGCTGCCCCCTCCGCTTGGCCGTGCCCTCTGGTCCTCCGCTGCCCCCTCCGCTTGGCCGTGCCCTCTGGTCCTCCGCTGCCCCCTCCGCTTGGCCGTGCCCTCTGGTCCTCCGCTGCCCCCTCCGCTTGGCCGTGCCCTCTGGTCCTCCGCTGCCCCCTCCGCTTGGCCGTGCCCTCTGGTCCTCCGCTGCCCCCTCCGCTTGGCCGTGCCCTCTGGTCCTCCGCTGCCCCCTCCGCTTGGCCGTGCCCTCTGGTCCTCCGCTGCCCCCTCCGCTTGGCCGTGCCCTCTGGATCAGAGCTCTGCACACAGCCGGCGTCTCAGCAGCCCTTTTCTCAGGAGAGTTCTGTGGCTCTGGCCTTAGCAAACAGCTTCGAGACACGGCAGTGGCCGGATCATTCTGGCGATTATGATAAGGAGTTCGTATATCTGTACCTGGGGCAAAGACTTTGTGTTTTCCTGGGGTCAAAGTTCAGGATATCACCAGGTTGCTTCCAGAGGTCAGTCACCGGGGGGAGGGGGCTGATACTGTCATGGTTCATGGTCCCTGTGCCCAAGAACGCCAAGGTAACCGGTCTAAATGACTACCGACCTGTAGCACTCAGAATGCTATTTACTGACTACAGCTCAGCGTTCAACACCATAGTGCCCTCAAAGCTCATCACTAAGCTAAGGACCCTGGGGGAGATGGGGTTCTCGGATGGCTCTCTGGGATTGGATGGTTTGTGACCTGGCGGTTGGGAGCTTGGGCCGGCGGCCAACAGGAGCTTGGTGAGAGATCTGTCGACGTTCCCTTGGGCGGGGCGCTTGACCCTGGTCGCTCTGGACAGGAGTCTGCAAGATGACTAAATGTAATGTTGAGCGGCTTGTTTTAATATATATATATTTTTTTTTAAACACATCCGCCATACTGATCCTCAACACGGGAGCTCAGTCCTCTACTTCCTGTTCACCCACAACCGCCTGGCCGCGCAACACTCCAACATTATCATTAAGTTGGCCGACAACCAGACGGTGGCAGGCCTGATCACCGATGACGCTGAGACAGGCTATAGGGAGGAGGTCAGAGACCTGACAGTGTGGTGCCAGGATAACAACCTCTTCCTCAACGTGGGCAAAGGAGCTGATCGTGGACTACAGGAAACGGAGGGCCGAACATGCCCCCATTCACATTGACAAAACACACCAAGACAGTCGTGAAGAGGGCGCAACAAAGCCTATCCGGGAGACTGAAAAGATTTTGGCATGGGTCCTCAGATCCTCAAAAGGTTTTACAGCTGCACCATCGAGAGCATCCTGAATGGTTGCATCACCGCCTGGTATGGCAACTGCTCGGACTCCAACCGCAAGGCACTATAGAGGGTAGTGCGTACGTCCCAGTACATCACCGGGGCCAAGCTTCCTGCCATTCAGGACCTCTACACCAGGCGGTGTCAGAGGAAGGTCCTAAAAATTGTCAAAGACCAAGTGCCAAGTCTAGGTCCAAGAGGCTTCTAAAGAGCTTCTACCCCCAAGCCATAAGATTCCTGAACATCCAATCAAATGGCTACCCAGACTATTTCCATTGCCCCCCCCCTCTTCTACGCTGCAGCTACTCTCTGTTATTATCTATGCATAGCCACTTTAATAACTCTACCTATATGTACATATTACCTCAACTAACCGATGCCCCCGCACATTGACTCTGTACCGGTACCCCCCCCTGTATATAGCCCTGCTATTGCTATTTACTGCTGCTCTTTAATTATTTGTTATTCTTATCTCTTACTTTTTTAGGTATTTTCTTAAAACTGCTTTGTTGGTTAAGGGCTTGTAAGTAAGCATTTCACTGTAAGGTCTACACCTGTTGTATTCAGCATTTCACTGTAAGCTCTACACCTGTTGTATTCGGCACACGTGACGAATACAATTAGCTGTTGATTTGATTAGTGGAGCGGGTCGAGTGCTGCATGTTCCTCATGGTCCAAACACACCAACACAGTGAAGACACGCCTCCTCCCCCTTTAGGGTGTGGTGAAGACACGCCTCCTCCCCCTTTAGGGTGTGGTGAAGAGGGCATGGCAACGCCTCCTACCCCTTTAGGGTGTGGTGAAGAGGGCACGACAACGCCTCTTTCCCCCTTTAGGGTGTGGTGAAGAGTGCACGACAACGCCTCTTTCCCCCTTTAGGGAAAATGAAAAGATTTGTCATCGGCCCTCAGATCCTCAAAAAGGTTCTACAGGTGCCCCATTGAAATGGTGGAAAGTTTTAAGTTCCTCGGCGTACACATCACTGACAATCAGAAATGGTCCACCGACACAGACAGTGTGGTGAAGAAGGCACAATAGCGCCTCTTCAACCTCAGGAGGCTGAAGATATTTGGCTTGTCACCAAAAACCCTCACTAACTTATACAGATGCACAATTGAGAGCATCCTGTCGGGCTGTATCACCGCCTGGTACGGCAACTGCACCGCCCGCAACCGCAAGGCTCTCCAGAGGGTGGTGCGGTATGCACAACGCATCACCGGGGTTCACACTGCCTGCCCTCCAGGACACCTACACCACCCGATGTCACAGAAAGGCCAAAAAGATCATCAAGGACAACAACCACCCGAGCCACTGCCTGTTCACCCTGCTATCATCCAGAAGGCGAGGTCAGTACAGGTACATCAAAGCTGGGACCGAGAGACTGAAAAACAGCTTCTATCTCAAGGCCATCAGACTGTTAAACAGCGATCACTAGCTGGCTTCCACCCGGTTACTCAACCCTGCACCTTAGAGGCTGCTGCCCTATGTACATAGACATGGAATCACTAGTCACTTTAATAATGTTACTCCACCCTGTACCTTAGAGGCTGCTGCCCTATGTACATAGACATGGAATCACTGGTCACTTTAATAATGTTACTCAGCCCTGCACCTTAGAGGCTGCTGCCCTCTATACATAGACATGGAATCACTGGTCACTTTAATAATGTTACTCAGCCCTGCACCTTAGAGGCTGCTGCCTTCTATACATAGACATGGAATCACTGGCCACTTTAATAATGTTACTCAACCCTGCACTTTAGAGGCTGCTGCCTTCTATACATAGACATGGAATCACTAGTCACTTTAATAATGTTACTCAACCTTGCACCTTAGAGGCTGCTGCCCTATAGACATAGACATGGAATCACTGGTCACTTTAATAATGTTAACACACTGCTTTACTCATTTCATATGCATTTACTGTATTCTATTCTACTGTATTTGTCCTAATATTTTATATATTTCTTAATTCCATTATTTTACTTTTAGATGTGTGTATTGTTAGATATTACTGCACTGTTTGGAGCTAGGAACACAAGCATTTTCTCTACACCCGCAATAACATCTGCTAAATATGTGACCAATACAATTTGATTTGATTTGGAGAGCATATCGACCGCAAGGTGCTACAGAGGGTAGTGCGTACGGCTCAGTACATCACTGGGGCCAAGCTTCCTGCCATCCAGGACCTCTACACCAGGCGGTGTCAGAGGAAGACCCTAAAAATGGTCAAAGACCCCAGCCACCCAAGTCATAGACTGTTCTCTCTGCTACCGCACGGCAAGCGGTACCAGAATGTCAAGCCTGGGACCAAAAGGCTCCTGAACAGCTTCTACCCCCAAACCATAAGACTGCTGATCAGCTAATCAAAATGGCCACCCGGACTATTTACATTGACCCTCTTTATTATTTATTTATCCCCCAACAATGCTTCACAGACTCTACCAGACTCTACCCGCACACTCACTATACTCTACCCGCACACTCACCAGACTCTACCCACACACTGACTAGACTCTACCCACACACTGACTAGACTCTACCCACACACTGACTAGACTCTACCCGCACATCCTACACTGACACTACTAGTGTTGCACAGTACCACGGGAATATAATGGTAGCAAAACGTTATGGTACACAAACATGACCAAAAGTATGTGGACACCTGCTCGTCGAACATCTCATTCCAAAATCATGGGCATTAATATGCAGTTCTGTGCAGGCAAGTCAAGTTCTTCCACACCGAACCTCAACAAACCATTTCTGTTTGGACTTGCCTTTATGCACGAGGGAATTGTCACGCTGAAACAGGAAAGGGCCAAACTGTAGCTACGGAGTTGGAAGCACAGAATGTTCTAGAATGTTCTAGAATGTCATTGTATGATGTTGCATTAAAATTTCCCTTCACTGGAACTAAAGTGCCCGAACCATGAAAAAAACAGCCCGAGATCATTATTCCTCTCCCACCAAACTTTACAGTTGGAACTATGCATTTAGGCAGGTAGCACCCGCTAAACCCAGATTTGTCCGTCGGAATGAATCACGATTCTCCAGAGTCTGGCGGCAACGTTTACACCACTCCAGCCAACGCATGGCATTACGCATGGTGATCTCAGGGCTTGTGTGCGGTTACTCGGCCGTCCGTTTGGAGTGTGAGGCAGTTTGGAAAGCGCTTGAGCACTCGGCCGTCCCGTTTGGAGTGTGAGGCAGTTTGGAACACGCTTCAGCACTCGGCCGTCCCGTTCTGTGAGCTTATGTGGCCTACCACTTTGCAGCTGAGCCGTTGTTGCTCTTAAACATTTCCACTTCACAATAACAGCACTTACAGTTGACCAGGGGAAGCTCTAGCAGGGCAGAAATTTGACAAACTGACTTGTTGGAAAGGTGGCATCCTATGACGGTGCTTCGTTTAAAGTCACTGAGCTCTTCAGTTAAGGTCATTCTACTGCCAATGTTTGTCTATGGAGATTGCATGGCTGTGTGCTCGATTTTATACACCTGTCAGCAATGGGTGTGGCTGAAATATTCAAATCCACTCATTTGAAGGGGTGTCCACATTTGTATATGTAGTGTGTATTTGCATCTGCTTGACCAAAAAATATTAGTCAACAAAACAGCCTATCGACCAAACAATCGGCCAGTCGACTACAGGCCCTAAAAAAGTGGAAAAAGTTGGGCAGAATATTATACAATTTGACGAAATGGGGTCAGACATTATATCATTATGACATCATAAGGAAATCTACACTGGCAGTTATAGAAAGACCCATTTACTATATAACCATTGATTCTTGAAGAATATAACTTATAAATGCCTCAAATATTTCAACTTTATTTGCCCGTCAGAAACCAAAACATAAGCTCCTATAACACCACAGTTTGTAAACAAACACTGCATGGCCTCAAAATCTGGTTAAGACGATAATTTTGACCTTCTGGATGTCCAGTCCTTGTATATATATATATAGAAGTGACTGTCAAGTTAACACCTTATAACTGTTATGCCAAGATGTCTGAACTTCTTGATGAGGTCGCTAGGTGTTGGGTTAAGGTTGCGACAATAGCTTTCTCTATGAATTTGGGAGTGGTTACATTTCTCCAGCCCCCATCCCTCAGCTGTTTACCAAACCAAGTCTCTGGGCAGCCATTTTGTTGCTGTTTAAATCCTAGATTTTCCCTTTAAAAAAGCCACACAACAATCAATCTGCAGTTCAAACAATAACAAATCTGTCATTCCAACACTGTTTTGGTAATAAGATGATGGATGGGGCTGGAGAAATGTAACTACTCTCAAATTCATAGACAGACCTATGGATGAAAGGACTGACCATCCATGATATCAACATTATAGTTAACCATGTTGAGGCTATACAGTGTTGATTTACATTGTTTCTAAACATTGGAGTAAAAAAAGCTTATTTGGGGTTCTGATGGGATATAAAACTTTACTAAGCTCATGAGGCATGTGTTATATTCTTCAAGAATCAATGGCTATAAATAAATAATTTAAAAGTCCAAATATGGATGTAGCAATTTCAGATTTCCCCTTTAACACCACCCATTAGTTCAACAACTGCAGAGTTTGTGCCTCTGTATTTAAGACAGTACTTACTAGTGTTAATCAGGGCACGGTTTCTCAAAACCATCTTACGGCTAAGTTCATCATTAGAACCATTGGATGCCTTAAGATGCCTTTGGGAAACCGGGCCCAGATATCCAGTTTCCTCCTCTTCTTCCTTTTTCGATGAAACAGTCATCTCCCCTTCCTCCTCTTTCACTCCATAAACTGCGTCCTCCTCTCCTTTTACTGTAACATCCTCCTCCTCTTCCACTCTGAACGCGTCTTCCTCTTCTTTCACTGAAACGTCTTTCTCTTCTTCTTTCACTGTAACAGCCTCACCCTCTACTTCTTGTTTTACTGTGACACCCTCTTCTTCCTTCTCTTCTTTCACGACAATGTTCAGCCACAGACCTCCTTTCTCTGTCCAGCAGATCTCTTCTTTAGCAGGAGAGTAGCTTAGTGAGCTCATTGTCGGGAATGTTAGCTTGCTAGGCTAATGCTAACTTAACCAGCCAGCTAGCTGACAAATAACAACAACAACACTGTAAATATGAAATTAAATTGGATAACTAACTAGACGACAGAAGTTGGTTTAAAACACAGTGGCTAATATACGAATAATAATATACGAAAGCGTCTAAAGAGCTTTGTTGGTTCGGCTATTTTGTCTAGCAAGCTACCGAGGTGGCTGACTGACTGTTGCTGCTGTTGAAAGAAGCGTTCCGTCCACTAGATTATACGTCACACTAGCATCATCGCCTTAAAGCCCCAGATCGCCATTAGCTGACTGGAGTGGGTAACGCAATTGAGTAAAATGTAGGGTTTATTTTCAGACAAAAAGTTAAACTGTAGGAAGGAATGAGTTTTTACCCACCAATGTAACAAGACAATGTGGTTAAAGACTTAGTAACGTAGTTGTGGTCACGATCTGGTTACCTATTAAGTACAAACAGTTATGTTGTTGGGTTATTACATATTTATTCACTTATTTCCGGATATCTTCCAAAATACCCACAATGCACGATTTCTCAGCATCAACCGAATATAGTCTGTGCTACCTAGTTTGTATGCTAGCCCCTCTAACGCAAGGTTTAATTACTCAAATTCCTAAACCTAAAAAATATTTGTTACTCGTTGATAATTGGCGTCCAAAAAATGTTTGGAACCACCAAGACTCTTCCTAGAGCTGGCCGCTCGGCCAAACTGAGCAATCGGGGGAGAAGGGCCTTGGTCTAGAGTTCCTCTGTGGAGATGGGAGAACCATCCAGAAGGACAACCATCTCTGCAGCACTCCAAAAATCAGGCCTTTATGGTGGAGTGGCCAGACGGAAGCCACTCCTCAGTAAAAGGCACATGACAGCCTGTTTGGAGTTTGTCAAAAGGCACCTGAAGACTCTCAG
>NC_092087.1:106870301-106946116 GCF_045679555.1 Salvelinus alpinus
TGTTACCGGTCACATACACATGGTTAGCGGATGTTAACGGTCACATACACATGGTTAGCGGATGTTAATGGTCACATACACATGGTTAGCGGATGTTAACGGTCACATACACATGGTTAGCGGATGTTAACGGTCACATGCACATGGTTAGCGGATGTTAACGGTCACATGCACATGGTTAGCGGATGTTAACGGTCACATACACATGGTTAGCGGATGTTAACGGTCACATACACATGGTTAGCGGATGTTAACGGTCACATGCACATGGTTAGCGGATGTTAACGGTCACATGCACATGGTTAGGGAATGTTAACGGTCACATACACATTGTTAGCGGATGTTAACGGTCACATACACATGGTTAGCGGATGTTAATGGTCACATACACATGGTTAGCGGATGTTAATGGTCACATACACATGGTTAGCGGATGTTAATGGTCACATACACATGGTTAGCGGATGTTAATGGTCACATACACATGGTTAGCGGATGTTAATGGTCACATACACACGGTTAGCGGATGTTATTGGTCACATACACAGTGTTAGCGGATGTTATTGGTCACATGGTTAGCAGATGATAATGATCACATACACATGGTTAGCAGATGTTAATGATCACATACACATGGTTAGCAGATGTTAATGGTCACATACACATGGTTAGCAGATGTTATTGGTCACATACACATGGTTAGATGTTAATGGTCACATACACAAGGTTAGCAGATGTTAATGGTCACATGCGGATGTTAATGGTCACATACACACGGTTAGAAGATGTTAATGGTCACATACACATGGTTAGCAGATGTTATTGGTCACATGTACATGTTAGCAGATGTTAATGGTCACATACACATGGTTAGCGGATGTTAATGGTCACATGCGTATGTTAATGGTCACATACACACGGTTAGAAGATGTTAATGGTCACATACACATGGTTAGCAGATGTTATTGGTCACATGTAAATGTTAGCAGATGTTAATGGTCACATACACATGGTTAGCGGATGTTAATGGTCACATACACATGGTTAGCAGATGTTAATGGTCACATACACATGGTTAGCGGATGTTAATGGTCACATACACATGGTTAGCGGATGTTAATGGTCACATACACATGGTTAGTGGATGTTAATGGTCACATACACATGGTTAGCGGATGTTAATGGTCACATACACATGGTTAGCAGATGTTATTGGTCACATACACATGGTTAGTGGATGTTAATGGTCACATACACATGGTTAGCAGATGTTACTGGTCACATACACATGGTTAGCGGATGTTAATGGTCACATACACATGGTTAGTGGATGTTAATGGTCACATACACATGGTTAGCGGATGTTAATGGTCACATACACATGTTTAGTGGATGTTAATGGTCACATACACATGGTTAGCGGATGTTAATGGTCACATACACATGGTTAGCAGATGTTAATGGTCACATACACATGGTTAGCGGATGTTAATGGTCACATACACATGGTTAGCGGATGTTAATGGTCACATACACATGGTTAGCAGATGTTAATGGTCACATACACATGGTTAGCAGATGTTAATGGTCTCTTAAACAGTGTTAGCAGATGTTCGTGGTCACATACACATGGTTAGCAGATGTTAATGGTCTCTTAAACAGTGTTAGCAGATGTTCGTGGTCACATACACATGGTTATCAGATGATAATGGTCACATACACATGGTTAGCAGATTCTAATGGTCACATACACATGGTTAGCAGATGTTAATGGTCTCTTAAACAGTGTTAGCAGATGTTACTGGTCACATACACATGGTTAGCAGATGTTATTGGTCACATACACATGGTTAGCAGATGTTAATGGTCACATACACATGGTTAGCAGATGTTAATGGTCACATACACAAGGTTAGCAGATGTTAATGGTCACATGCGGATGTTAATGGTCACATACACACGGTTAGCAGAAGTTAATGGTCACATACACATGGTTAGCAGATGTTAATGGTCACATACACATGGTTAGCGGATGTTAATGGTCACATACACATGGTTAGCGGATGTTAACGGTCACATACACATGGTTAGCGGATGTTAACGGTCACATACACATGGTTAGCGGATGTTAATGGTCACATACACATGGTTAGCGGATGTTAATGGTCACATACACATGGTTAGCGGATGTTAATGGTCACATACACATGGTTAGCGGATGTTAACGGTCACATACACATGGTTAGCGGATGTTAACGGTCACATACACATGGTTAGCGGATGTTAACGGTCACATACACATGGTTAGCGGATGTTAACGGTCACATACACATGGTTAGCGGATGTTAACGGTCACATACACATGGTTAGCGGATGTTAACGGTCACATACACATGGTTAGCGGATGTTAATGGTCACATACACATGGTTAGCAGATGTTAATGGTCACACACATGTTTAGTGGATGTTAATGGTCACATACACACGGTTAGCAGATGTTAATGGTCACATACACATGGTTAGCAGATGTTATTGGTCACATGTACATGTTAGCAGATGTTAATGGTCACATACACATGGTTAGCAGATGTTAATGGTCACATACACATGGTTAGCGGATGTTAACCTCTCTAGGATGAGAGTGGCGCTAGCGGCACTCCCCCCCCACCCCCACTGAAAAACCAGTGCCGCGAAATTCAAAAAAAATATATTTTTTTTAATATTTAACTTTCACACATTAAAGTCCAATACAGCTAATGAAAGACACAGATCTTGTGAATCCAGTCAACATGTCCGATTTTTTAAATGTTTTACAGGGAAGACACAATATGTAAAGATGTACATCTATTACCTAAAAACACATTAGCATAATCCACCATCTTTTATTTGTCCACCAACACCAGTAGCTATCACCAATTCGGCTAAACTAAGATATTTATAGCCCCTAACCAATAAAAAAACTCATCAGATGACAGTCTGATAACATATTTATGGTATGGGATAGGTTTTGTTAGAAAAAAGTGCATATTTCAGGTAGATGGCATAGGTTACAATTGCACCCACCGTCACAAATGGAATAGAAAAACTACTTAGAGCAACGTGTTTACCTACTTACTAATCATCAAACATTTCGTAAAAATACACAGCATACACGAATCGAAAGACACAGATCCTGTGAATACAGACAATATTTCAGATTTTCTAAGTGTCTTACAGCGAAAACACAATAAATCGTTATATTAGCATAGCACATAGCACATAGCAGCCCAGCATTGATTCTAGCCAAAGTGAGCGATAAAAGTAAACATCGCCAAAATATATTAATTTTTTCACTAACCTTCTCAGAATTCTTCAGATGACACTCCTGTAACATCATATTACACAATCCATATAGAGTTTGATCGAAAATGTTTATATTTAGCCACCAAAATCATGGTTAGACAATGTGGAATGTAGCTCAGCTGGTCAGAAAAAGTCTGTGCGCCACTTAGACAGTGATCTACTCTTATACATAAATACTCATAAACGTGACTAAAAAATATAGGGTGGACAGGGATTGATAGACAATTTAATTCTTAATACAATCGCGGAATTACATTTTTTAAATTATCCTTACTTTTCAATACAGCTTGCGCCAAGCGAAGCTACGTCAAAAAACATGGCGTCCGAAGCCACTAAAACTTTTCGACAGAAACACGATTTATCATAATAAAAATGTCCTACTTTGAGCTGTTCTTCCATCGGTATCTTGGGCAAAGGATCCTTTCTTGGGTCCAATCGTCTTTTGGTGGAAAGCTGTCCTCTTGCCATGTGGAAATGCCAACTGCGTTCGGGATGAACTGGAAGCGTGCCCAGCAATTCACAGCCTTTCAGAAATAAATGTCCCAAAATCGCACTAAACGGATATAAATTGCTATAAAACGCTTTAAATTAACTACCTTATGATGTTTTTAACTCCCATAACGAGTAGAAACATGACCCGAGTAATATTACTCCCTCCACTAATGCTTGGAACAGGTGCGGGTCGGTGCCCTCTATGCGCATGACGCAGCTCCAAAAGACTGACTAGGCTCAGGGTTTTTTAATTTATAGTGCCTGTGAACGTGCAATCGACACGATTCAAATCGTCATCACGTAAAGACATCCAGGGGAAGACGTAAGCAGTGTCCGTATAGTCATAGCAATAACAGTGGCCTTTTAACTGACTCCAGACCAGTGGCCAAAATTTCTGGAATCTGACTCCATGTCAGGGAAATTGCTGTAGAATGGGCTCTGTTCCACTTAGAGACAAAATTTCAACTCCTATAGAAACTATAGACTGTTTTCTATCCAATAATAATAATAATATGCATATTGTACGATCAAGAACTTTGTGGGAAGCCGTTTCAAAAAATTACACGATTAGCATAAATAGCCACAACAGCGCCCTCATCCCCAACAGGTTAACGGTCACATGCACATGGTTAGCGGATGTTAACGGTCACATACACATGGTTAGCGGATGTTAACGGTCACATACACATGGTTAGCGGATGTTAATGGTCACATACACATGGTTAGCGGATGTTAACGGTCACATACACATGGTTTGCGGATGTTACCGGTCACATACACATGGTTAGCGGATGTTAACGGTCACATACACATGGTTAGCGGATGTTAATGGTCACATACACATGGTTAGCGGATGTTAACGGTCACATACACATGGTTAGCGGATGTTAACGGTCACATGCACATGGTTAGCGGATGTTAACGGTCACATGCACATGGTTAGCGGATGTTAACGGTCACATACACATGGTTAGCGGATGTTAACGGTCACATACACATGGTTAGCGGATGTTAACGGTCACATGCACATGGTTAGCGGATGTTAACGGTCACATGCACATGGTTAGGGAATGTTAACGGTCACATACACATTGTTAGCGGATGTTAACGGTCACATACACATGGTTAGCGGATGTTAATGGTCACATACACATGGTTAGCGGATGTTAATGGTCACATACACATGGTTAGCGGATGTTAACGGTCACATACACATGGTTAGCGGATGTTAATGGTCACATACACATGGTTAGCGGATGTTAATGGTCACATACACACGGTTAGCGGATGTTATTGGTCACATACACAGTGTTAGCGGATGTTATTGGTCACATGGTTAGCAGATGATAATGATCACATACACATGGTTAGCAGATGTTAATGATCACATACACATGGTTAGCAGATGTTAATGGTCACATACACATGGTTAGCAGATGTTATTGGTCACATACACATGGTTAGATGTTAATGGTCACATACACAAGGTTAGCAGATGTTAATGGTCACATGCGGATGTTAATGGTCACATACACACGGTTAGAAGATGTTAATGGTCACATACACATGGTTAGCAGATGTTATTGGTCACATGTACATGTTAGCAGATGTTAATGGTCACATACACATGGTTAGCGGATGTTAATGGTCACATGCGTATGTTAATGGTCACATACACACGGTTAGAAGATGTTAATGGTCACATACACATGGTTAGCAGATGTTATTGGTCACATGTAAATGTTAGCAGATGTTAATGGTCACATACACATGGTTAGCGGATGTTAATGGTCACATACACATGGTTAGCAGATGTTAATGGTCACATACACATGGTTAGCGGATGTTAATGGTCACATACACATGGTTAGCGGATGTTAATGGTCACATACACATGGTTAGTGGATGTTAATGGTCACATACACATGGTTAGCGGATGTTAATGGTCACATACACACGGTTAGCAGATGTTATTGGTCACATACACATGGTTAGTGGATGTTAATGGTCACATACACATGGTTAGCAGATGTTACTGGTCACATACACATGGTTAGCGGATGTTAATGGTCACATACACATGGTTAGTGGATGTTAATGGTCACATACACATGGTTAGCGGATGTTAATGGTCACATACACATGTTTAGTGGATGTTAATGGTCACATACACATGGTTAGCGGATGTTAATGGTCACATACACATGGTTAGCAGATGTTAATGGTCACATACACATGGTTAGCGGATGTTAATGGTCACATACACATGGTTAGCGGATGTTAATGGTCACATACACATGGTTAGCAGATGTTAATGGTCACATACACATGGTTAGCAGATGTTAATGGTCTCTTAAACAGTGTTAGCAGATGTTCGTGGTCACATACACATGGTTAGCAGATGTTAATGGTCTCTTAAACAGTGTTAGCAGATGTTCGTGGTCACATACACATGGTTATCAGATGATAATGGTCACATACACATGGTTAGCAGATTCTAATGGTCACATACACATGGTTAGCAGATGTTAATGGTCTCTTAAACAGTGTTAGCAGATGTTAATGGTCACATACACATGGTTAGCAGATGTTATTGGTCACATACACATGGTTAGCAGATGTTAATGGTCACATACACATGGTTAGCAGATGTTAATGGTCACATACACAAGGTTAGCAGATGTTAATGGTCACATGGTTAGCAGATGTTAATGGTCACATACACATGGTTAGCGGATGTTAATGGTCACATACACATGGTTAGCGGATGTTAATGGTCACATACACATGGTTAGCAGATGTTAATGGTCACATACACATGGTTAGCAGATGTTAATGGTCTCTTAAACAGTGTTAGCAGATGTTCGTGGTCACATACACATGGTTAGCAGATGTTAATGGTCTCTTAAACAGTGTTAGCAGATGTTCGTGGTCACATACACATGGTTAGCAGATGATAATGGTCACATACACATGGTTAGCAGATGTTAATGGTCACATACACATGGTTAGCAGATGTTAATGGTCTCTTAAACAGTGTTAGCAGATGTTACTGGTCACATACACATGGTTAGCAGATGTTATTGGTCACATACACATGGTTAGCAGATGTTAATGGTCACATACACATGGTTAGCAGATGTTAATGGTCACATACACAAGGTTAGCAGATGTTAATGGTCACATGCGGATGTTAATGGTCACATACACACGGTTAGCAGATGTTAATGGTCACATACACATGGTTAGCAGATGTTAATGGTCACATACACATGGTTAGCGGATGTTAATGGTCACATACACATGGTTAGCGGATGTTAACGGTCACATACACATGGTTAGCGGATGTTAACGGTCACATACACATGGTTAGCGGATGTTAATGGTCACATACACATGGTTAGCGGATGTTAATGGTCACATACACATGGTTAGCGGATGTTAATGGTCACATACACATGGTTAGCGGATGTTAACGGTCACATACACATGGTTAGCGGATGTTAACGGTCACATACACATGGTTAGCGGATGTTAACGGTCACATACACATGGTTAGCGGATGTTAACGGTCACATACACATGGTTAGCGGATGTTAACGGTCACATACACATGGTTAGCGGATGTTAACGGTCACATACACATGGTTAGCGGATGTTAATGGTCACATACACATGGTTAGCGGATGTTAATGGTCACATACACATGGTTAGCGGATGTTAACGGTCACATACACATGGTTAGCGGATGTTAACGGTCACATACACATGGTTAGCGGATGTTAACGGTCACATACACGTGGTTAGCGGATGTTAATGGTCACATACACATGGTTAACGGATGTTAATGTTTACATACACATGGTTAGCGGATGTTAATGGTCACATACACATGGTTAGCGGATGTTAATGGTCACATACACATGGTTAGCGGATGTTAATGGTCACATACACAAGGTTAGCAGATGTTAATGGTCACATGCGGATGTTAATGGTCACATACACACGGTTAGCAGATGTTAATGGTCACATACACATGGTTAGCAGATGTTAATGGTCACATACACATGGTTAGCAGATGTTAACGGTCACATACACATGGTTAGCGGATGTTAACGGTCACATACACGTGGTTAGCGGATGTTAATGGTCACATACACATGGTTAACGGATGTTAATGTTTACATACACATGGTTAGCGGATGTTAATGGTCACATACACATGGTTAGCGGATGTTAATGGTCACATACACATGGTTAGCGGATGTTAATGGTCACATACACAAGGTTAGCAGATGTTAATGGTCACATGCGGATTTTAATGGTCACATACACACGGTTAGCAGATGTTAATGGTCACATACACATGGTTAGCAGATGTTAATGGTCACATACACATGGTTAGCAGATGTTAACGGTCACATACACATGGTTAGCGGATGTTAACGGTCACATACACATGGTTAGCGGATGTTAACGGTCACATACACATGGTTAGCGGATGTTAACGGTCACATACACATGGTTTGCGGATGTTAACGGTCACATACACATGGTTAGCGGATGTTAACGGTCACATACACATGGTTAGCGGATGTTAACGGTCACATACACATGGTTAGCGGATGTTAACGGTCACATACACATGGTTTGCGGATGTTAACGGTCACATACACATGGTTAGCGGATGTTAACGGTCACATACACATGGTTAGCGGATGTTAACGGTCACATACACATGGTTAGCGGATGTTAACGGTCACATACACATGGTTAGCGGATGTTAACGGTCACATACATATGGTTAGCGGATGTTAACGGTCACATACACATGGTTAGCGGATGTTAACGGTCACATGCACATGGTTAGCGGATGTTAACGGTCACATACACATGGTTAGCGGATGTTAACGTTTACATACACATGGTTAGCGGATGTTAATGGTCACATACACATGGTTAGCGGATGTTAATGGTCACATACACATGGTTAGCGGATGTTAATGGTCACATACACATGGTTAGCGGATGTTATTGGTCACATACACATGGTTAGCGGATGTTAATGGTCACATACACATGGTTAGCAGATGTTACTGGTCACATACACATGGTTAGCGGATGTTAATGGTCACATACACATGGTTAGTGGATGTTAATGGTCACATACACATGGTTAGCAGATGTTAATGGTCACACACATGTTTAGTGGATGTTAATGGTCACATACACACGGTTAGCAGATGTTAATGGTCACATACACATGGTTAGCAGATGTTATTGGTCACATGTACATGTTAGCAGATGTTAATGGTCACATACACATGGTTAGCAGATGTTAATGGTCACATACACATGGTTAGCGGATGTTAACGGTCACATGCACATGGTTAGCGGATGTTAACGGTCACATGCACATGGTTAGCGGATGTTAACGGTCACATGCACATGGTTAGCGGATGTTAACGGTCACATACACATGGTTAGCGGATGTTAATGGTCACATACACATGGTTAGCGGATGTTAACGGTCACATACACATGGTTAGCGGATGTTAATGGTCACATACACATGGTTAGCGGATGTTAACGGTCACATACACATGGTTAGCGGATGTTAACGGTCACATACACATGGTTAGTGGATGTTAACGGTCACATACACATGGTTAGCGGATGTTAACGGTCACATGCACATGGTTAGCGGATGTTAACGGTCACATGCACATGGTTAGCGGATGTTAACGGTCACATGCACATGGTTAGCGGATGTTAACGGTCACATACACATGGTTAGCGGATGTTAACGGTCACATACACATGGTTGGCGGATGTTAACGGTCACATGCACATGGTTAGCGGATGTTAACGGTCACATGCACATGGTTAGGGAATGTTAACGGTCACATACACATTGTTAGCGGATGTTAACGGTCACATACACATGGTTAGCGGATGTTAATGGTCACATACACATGGTTAGCGGATGTTAATGGTCACATACACATGGTTAGCGGATGTTAATGGTCACATACACATGGTTAGCGGATGTTAATGGTCACATACACATGGTTAGCGGATGTTAATGGTCACATACACACGGTTAGCGGATGTTATTGGTCACATACACAGTGTTAGCGGATGTTATTGGTCACATGGTTAGCAGATGATAATGATCACATACACATGGTTAGCAGATGTTAATGATCACATACACATGGTTAGCAGATGTTAATGGTCACATACACATGGTTAGCAGATGTTAATGATCACATACACATGGTTAGCAGATGTTATTGGTCACATACACATGGTTAGATGTTAATGGTCACATACACAAGGTTAGCAGATGTTAATGGTCACATGCGGATGTTAATGGTCACATACACACGGTTAGAAGATGTTAATGGTCACATACACATGGTTAGCAGATGTTATTGGTCACATGTACATGTTAGCAGATGTTAATGGTCACATACACATGGTTAGCGGATGTTAATGGTCACATGCGTATGTTAATGGTCACATACACACGGTTAGAAGATGTTAATGGTCACATACACATGGTTAGCAGATGTTATTGGTCACATGTACATGTTAGCAGATGTTAATGGTCACATACACATGGTTAGCGGATGTTAATGGTCACATACACATGGTTAGCGGATGTTAACGGTCACATGCACATGGTTGGCGGATGTTAACGGTCACATGCACATGGTTAGCGGATGTTAACGGTCACATGCACATGGTTAGGGAATGTTAACGGTCACATACACATTGTTAGCGGATGTTAACGGTCACATACACATGGTTAGCGGATGTTAATGGTCACATACACATGGTTAGCGGATGTTAATGGTCACATACACATGGTTAGCGGATGTTAATGGTCACATACACATGGTTAGCGGATGTTAATGGTCACATACACACGGTTAGCGGATGTTATTGGTCACATACACAGTGTTAGCGGATGTTATTGGTCACATGGTTAGCAGATGATAATGATCACATACACATGGTTAGCAGATGTTAATGATCACATACACATGGTTAGCAGATGTTAATGGTCACATACACATGGTTAGCAGATGTTAATGATCACATACACATGGTTAGCAGATGTTATTGGTCACATACACATGGTTAGATGTTAATGGTCACATACACAAGGTTAGCAGATGTTAATGGTCACATGCGGATGTTAATGGTCACATACACACGGTTAGAAGATGTTAATGGTCACATACACATGGTTAGCAGATGTTATTGGTCACATGTACATGTTAGCAGATGTTAATGGTCACATACACATGGTTAGCGGATGTTAATGGTCACATGCGTATGTTAATGGTCACATACACACGGTTAGAAGATGTTAATGGTCACATACACATGGTTAGCAGATGTTATTGGTCACATGTACATGTTAGCAGATGTTAATGGTCACATACACATGGTTAGCGGATGTTAATGGTCACATACACATGGTTAGCAGATGTTAATGGTCACATACACATGGTTAGCGGATGTTAATGGTCACATACACATGGTTAGTGGATGTTAATGGTCACATACACATGGTTAGCGGATGTTAATGGTCACATACACATGGTTAGCAGATGTTATTGGTCACATACACATGGTTAGTGGATGTTAATGGTCACATACACATGGTTAGCAGATGTTACTGGTCACATACACATGGTTAGCGGATGTTAATGGTCACATACACATGGTTAGTGGATGTTAATGGTCACATACACATGGTTAGCGGATGTTAATGGTCACATACACATGTTTAGTGGATGTTAATGGTCACATACACATGGTTAGCGGATGTTAATGGTCACATACACATGGTTAGCAGATGTTAATGGTCACATACACATGGTTAGCGGATGTTAATGGTCACATACACATGGTTAGCGGATGTTAATGGTCACATACACATGGTTAGCAGATGTTAATGGTCACATACACATGGTTAGCAGATGTTAATGGTCTCTTAAACAGTGTTAGCAGATGTTCGTGGTCACATACACATGGTTAGCAGATGTTAATGGTCTCTTAAACAGTGTTAGCAGATGTTCGTGGTCACATACACATGGTTATCAGATGATAATGGTCACATACACATGGTTAGCAGATTCTAATGGTCACATACACATGGTTAGCAGATGTTAATGGTCTCTTAAACAGTGTTAGCAGATGTTACTGGTCACATACACATGGTTAGCAGATGTTATTGGTCACATACACATGGTTAGCAGATGTTAATGGTCACATACACATGGTTAGCAGATGTTAATGGTCACATACACAAGGTTAGCGGATGTTAATGGTCACATACACATGGTTAGCGGATGTTAATGGTCACATACACATGGTTAGCGGATGTTAATGGTCACATACACATGGTTAGCGGATGTTAATGGTCACATACACATGGTTAGCGGATGTTAATGGTCACATACACACGGTTAGCGGATGTTATTGGTCACATACACAGTGTTAGCGGATGTTATTGGTCACATGGTTAGCAGATGATAATGATCACATACACATGGTTAGCAGATGTTAATGATCACATACACATGGTTAGCAGATGTTAATGGTCACATACACATGGTTAGCAGATGTTAATGATCACATACACATGGTTAGCAGATGTTATTGGTCACATACACATGGTTAGATGTTAATGGTCACATACACAAGGTTAGCAGATGTTAATGGTCACATGCGGATGTTAATGGTCACATACACACGGTTAGAAGATGTTAATGGTCACATACACATGGTTAGCAGATGTTATTGGTCACATGTACATGTTAGCAGATGTTAATGGTCACATACACATGGTTAGCGGATGTTAATGGTCACATGCGTATGTTAATGGTCACATACACACGGTTAGAAGATGTTAATGGTCACATACACATGGTTAGCAGATGTTATTGGTCACATGTACATGTTAGCAGATGTTAATGGTCACATACACATGGTTAGCGGATGTTAATGGTCACATACACATGGTTAGCAGATGTTAATGGTCACATACACATGGTTAGCGGATGTTAATGGTCACATACACATGGTTAGTGGATGTTAATGGTCACATACACATGGTTAGCGGATGTTAATGGTCACATACACATGGTTAGCAGATGTTATTGGTCACATACACATGGTTAGTGGATGTTAATGGTCACATACACATGGTTAGCAGATGTTACTGGTCACATACACATGGTTAGCGGATGTTAATGGTCACATACACATGGTTAGTGGATGTTAATGGTCACATACACATGGTTAGCGGATGTTAATGGTCACATACACATGTTTAGTGGATGTTAATGGTCACATACACATGGTTAGCGGATGTTAATGGTCACATACACATGGTTAGCAGATGTTAATGGTCACATACACATGGTTAGCGGATGTTAATGGTCACATACACATGGTTAGCGGATGTTAATGGTCACATACACATGGTTAGCAGATGTTAATGGTCACATACACATGGTTAGCAGATGTTAATGGTCTCTTAAACAGTGTTAGCAGATGTTCGTGGTCACATACACATGGTTAGCAGATGTTAATGGTCTCTTAAACAGTGTTAGCAGATGTTCGTGGTCACATACACATGGTTATCAGATGATAATGGTCACATACACATGGTTAGCAGATTCTAATGGTCACATACACATGGTTAGCAGATGTTAATGGTCTCTTAAACAGTGTTAGCAGATGTTACTGGTCACATACACATGGTTAGCAGATGTTATTGGTCACATACACATGGTTAGCAGATGTTAATGGTCACATACACATGGTTAGCAGATGTTAATGGTCACATACACAAGGTTAGCAGATGTTAATGGTCACATGCGGATGTTAATGGTCACATACACACGGTTAGCAGAAGTTAATGGTCACATACACATGGTTAGCAGATGTTAATGGTCACATACACATGGTTAGCGGATGTTAACGGTCACATACACATGGTTAGCGGATGTTAACGGTCACATACACATGGTTAGCGGATGTTAATGGTCACATACACATGGTTAGCGGATGTTAATGGTCACATACACATGGTTAGCGGATGTTAATGGTCACATACACATGGTTAGCGGATGTTAACGGTCACATACACATGGTTAGCGGATGTTAACGGTCACATACACATGGTTAGCGGATGTTAACGGTCACATACACATGGTTAGCGGATGTTAACGGTCACATACACATGGTTAGCGGATGTTAACGGTCACATACACATGGTTAGCGGATGTTAACGGTCACATACACATGGTTAGCGGATGTTAACGGTCACATACACATGGTTGGCGGATGTTAACGGTCACATACACGTGGTTAGCGGATGTTAATGGTCACATACACATGGTTAACGGATGTTAATGTTTACATACACATGGTTAGCGGATGTTAATGGTCACATACACATGGTTAGCGGATGTTAATGGTCACATACACATGGTTAGCGGATGTTAATGGTCACATACACAAGGTTAGCAGATGTTAATGGTCACATGCGGATTTTAATGGTCACATACACACGGTTAGCAGATGTTAATGGTCACATACACATGGTTAGCAGATGTTAATGGTCACATACACATGGTTAGCAGATGTTAACGGTCACATACACATGGTTAGCGGATGTTAACGGTCACATACACATGGTTAGCGGATGTTAACGGTCACATACACATGGTTAGCGGATGTTAACGGTCACATACACATGGTTAGCGGATGTTAACGGTCACATACACATGGTTTGCGGATGTTAACGGTCACATACACATGGTTAGCGGATGTTAACGGTCACATACACATGGTTAGCGGATGTTAACGGTCACATACACATGGTTAGCGGATGTTAATGGTCACATACACATGGTTAGCAGATGTTAATGGTCTCTTAAACAGTGTTAGCAGATGTTCGTGGTCACATACACATGGTTAGCAGATGTTAATGGTCTCTTAAACAGTGTTAGCAGATGTTCGTGGTCACATACACATGGTTATCAGATGATAATGGTCACATACACATGGTTAGCAGATTCTAATGGTCACATACACATGGTTAGCAGATGTTAATGGTCTCTTAAACAGTGTTAGCAGATGTTACTGGTCACATACACATGGTTAGCAGATGTTATTGGTCACATACACATGGTTAGCAGATGTTAATGGTCACATACACATGGTTAGCAGATGTTAATGGTCACATACACAAGGTTAGCAGATGTTAATGGTCACATGCGGATGTTAATGGTCACATACACACGGTTAGCAGAAGTTAATGGTCACATACACATGGTTAGCAGATGTTAATGGTCACATACACATGGTTAGCGGATGTTAACGGTCACATACACATGGTTAGCGGATGTTAATGGTCACATACACATGGTTAGCGGATGTTAATGGTCACATACACATGGTTAGCGGATGTTAACGGTCACATACACATGGTTAGCGGATGTTAACGGTCACATACACATGGTTAGCGGATGTTAACGGTCACATACACATGGTTAGCGGATGTTAACGGTCACATACACATGGTTAGCGGATGTTAACGGTCACATACACATGGTTAGCGGATGTTAACGGTCACATACACATGGTTAGCGGATGTTAATGGTCACATACACATGGTTAGCGGATGTTAACGGTCACATACACATGGTTAGCGGATGTTAACGGTCACATACACATGGTTAGCGGATGTTAACGGTCACATACACGTGGTTAGCGGATGTTAATGGTCACATACACATGGTTAGCGGATGTTAATGTTCACATACACATGGTTAGCGGATGTTAATGGTCACATACACATGGTTAGCGGATGTTAACGGTCACATACACATGGTTAGCGGATGTTAACGGTCACATACACATGGTTAGCGGATGTTAACGGTCACATACACATGGTTAGCGGATGTTAACGGTCACATACACATGGTTAGCGGATGTTAACGGTCACATACACATGGTTAGCGGATGTTAACGGTCACATACACATGGTTAGCGGATGTTAATGGTCACATACACATGGTTAGCGGATGTTAATGGTCACATACACATGGTTAGCAGATGTTAATGGTCACATACACATGGTTAGCAGATGTTAATGGTCACATACACATGGTTAGCAGATGTTAATGGTCTCTTAAACAGTGTTAGCAGATGTTCGTGGTCACATACACATGGTTATCAGATGATAATGGTCACATACACATGGTTAGCAGATTCTAATGGTCACATACACATGGTTAGCAGATGTTAATGGTCTCTTAAACAGTGTTAGCAGATGTTACTGGTCACATACACATGGTTAGCAGATGTTATTGGTCACATACACATGGTTAGCAGATGTTAATGGTCAAATACACATGGTTAGCAGATGTTAATGGTCACATACACAAGGTTAGCAGATGTTAATGGTCACATGCGGATGTTAATGGTCACATACACACGGTTAGCAGAAGTTAATGGTCACATACACATGGTTAGCAGATGTTAATGGTCACATACACATGGTTAGCGGATGTTAACGGTCACATACACATGGTTAGCGGATGTTAACGGTCACATACACATGGTTAGCGGATGTTAATGGTCACATACACATGGTTAGCGGATGTTAATGGTCACATACACATGGTTAGCGGATGTTAATGGTCACATACACATGGTTAGCGGATGTTAACGGTCACATACACATGGTTAGCGGATGTTAACGGTCACATACACATGGTTAGCGGATGTTAACGGTCACATACACATGGTTAGCGGATGTTAACGGTCACATACACATGGTTAGCGGATGTTAACGGTCACATACACATGGTTAGCGGATGTTAACGGTCACATACACATGGTTAGCGGATGTTAACGGTCACATACACATGGTTAGCGGATGTTAATGGTCACATACACATGGTTAGCGGATGTTAACGGTCACATACACATGGTTAGCGGATGTTAACGGTCACATACACATGGTTGGCGGATGTTAACGGTCACATACACGTGGTTAGCGGATGTTAATGGTCACATACACATGGTTAACGGATGTTAATGTTTACATACACATGGTTAGCGGATGTTAATGGTCACATACACATGGTTAGCGGATGTTAACGGTCACATACACATGGTTAGCGGATGTTAACGGCCACATACACATGGTTAGCGGATGTTAACGGTCACATACACATGGTTAGCGGATGTTAACGGTCACATACACATGGTTAGCGGATGTTAACGGTCACATACACATGGTTAGCGGATGTTAACGGTCACATACACATGGTTAGCGGATGTTAATGGTCACATACACATGGTTAGCGGATGTTAATGGTCACATACACATGGTTAGCAGATGTTAACGGTCACATACACATGGTTAGCGGATGTTAACGGTCACATACACATGGTTAGCGGATGTTAACGGTCACATACACATGGTTAGCGGATGTTAACGGTCACATACACATGGTTAGCGGATGTTAACGGTCACATACACATGGTTAGCGGATGTTAACGGTCACATACACATGGTTAGCGGATGTTAACGGTCACATACACATGGTTAGCGGATGTTAACGGTCACATACACATGGTTAGCGGATGTTAATGGTCACATACACATGGTTAGCGGATGTTAATGGTCACATACACATGGTTAGCGGATGTTAATGGTCACATACACATGGTTAGCGGATGTTAACGGTCACATACACATGGTTAGCGGATGTTAACGGTCACATACACATGGTTAGCGGATGTTAACGGTCACATACACATGGTTAGCGGATGTTAATGGTCACATACACATGGTTAGCGGATGTTAACGGTCACATACACATGGTTAGCGGATGTTAACGGTCACATACACATGGTTAGCGGATGTTAACGGTCACATACACATGGTTAGCGGATGTTAACGGTCACATACACATGGTTAGCGGATGTTAACGGTCACATACACATGGTTAGCGGATGTTAACGGTCACATACACATGGTTAGCGGATGTTAACGGTCACATACACATGGTTAGCGGATGTTAATGGTCACATACACATGGTTAGCGGATGTTAATGGTCACATACACATGGTTAGCGGATGTTAATGGTCACATACACATGGTTAGCGGATGTTAACGGTCACATACACATGGTTAGCGGATGTTAACGGTCACATACACATGGTTGGCGGATGTTAACGGTCACATACACGTGGTTAGCGGATGTTAATGGTCACATACACATGGTTAACGGATGTTAATGTTTACATACACATGGTTAGCGGATGTTAATGGTCACATACACATGGTTAGCGGATGTTAACGGTCACATACACATGGTTAGCGGATGTTAACGGCCACATACACATGGTTAGCGGATGTTAACGGTCACATACACATGGTTAGCGGATGTTAATGGTCACATACACATGGTTAGCGGATGTTAACGGTCACATACACATGGTTAGCGGATGTTAACGGTCACATACACATGGTTAGCGGATGTTAATGGTCACATACACATGGTTAGCGGATGTTAATGGTCACATACACATGGTTAGCAGATGTTAACGGTCACATACACATGGTTAGCGGATGTTAACGGTCACATACACATGGTTAGCGGATGTTAACGGTCACATACACATGGTTAGCGGATGTTAACGGTCACATACACATGGTTAGCGGATGTTAACGGTCACATACACATGGTTAGCGGATGTTAACGGTCACATACACATGGTTAGCGGATGTTAACGGTCACATACACATGGTTAGCGGATGTTAACGGTCACATACACATGGTTAGCGGATGTTAATGGTCACATACACATGGTTAGCGGATGTTAATGGTCACATACACATGGTTAGCGGATGTTAATGGTCACATACACATGGTTAGCGGATGTTAACGGTCACATACACATGGTTAGCGGATGTTAACGGTCACATACACATGGTTAGCGGATGTTAATGGTCACATACACATGGTTAGCGGATGTTAACGGTCACATACACATGGTTAGCGGATGTTAACGGTCACATACACATGGTTAGCAGATGTTAACGGTCACATACACATGGTTAGCGGATGTTAACGGTCACATACACATGGTTAGCGGATGTTAACGGTCACATACACATGGTTAGCGGATGTTAACGGTCACATACACATGGTTAGCGGATGTTAACGGTCACATACACATGGTTAGCGGATGTTAACGGTCACATACACATGGTTAGCGGATGTTAATGGTCACATACACATGGTTAGCGGATGTTAATGGTCACATACACATGGTTAGCGGATGTTAATGGTCACATACACATGGTTAGCGGATGTTAACGGTCACATACACATGGTTAGCGGATGTTAACGGTCACATACACATGGTTAGCGGATGTTAACGGTCACATACACGTGGTTAGCGGATGTTAATGGTCACATACACATGGTTAACGGATGTTAATGTTTACATACACATGGTTAGCGGATGTTAATGGTCACATACACATGGTTAGCGGATGTTAATGGTCACATACACATGGTTAGCGGATGTTAATGGTCACATACACATGGTTAGTGGATGTTAATGGTCACATACACATGGTTAGCGGATGTTAATGGTCACATACACACGGTTAGCAGATGTTATTGGTCACATACACATGGTTAGTGGATGTTAATGGTCACATACACATGGTTAGCAGATGTTACTGGTCACATACACATGGTTAGCGGATGTTAATGGTCACATACACATGGTTAGTGGATGTTAATGGTCACATACACATGGTTAGCGGATGTTAATGGTCACATACACATGTTTAGTGGATGTTAATGGTCACATACACATGGTTAGCAGATGTTAATGGTCACATACACATGGTTAGCAGATGTTAATGGTCACATACACATGGTTAGCGGATGTTAATGGTCACATACACATGGTTAGCGGATGTTAATGGTCACATACACATGGTTAGCAGATGTTAATGGTCACATACACATGGTTAGCAGATGTTAATGGTCTCTTAAACAGTGTTAGCAGATGTTCGTGGTCACATACACATGGTTAGCAGATGTTAATGGTCTCTTAAACAGTGTTAGCAGATGTTCGTGGTCACATACACATGGTTATCAGATGATAATGGTCACATACACATGGTTAGCAGATTCTAATGGTCACATACACATGGTTAGCAGATGTTAATGGTCTCTTAAACAGTGTTAGCAGATGTTACTGGTCACATACACATGGTTAGCAGATGTTATTGGTCACATACACATGGTTAGCAGATGTTAATGGTCACATACACATGGTTAGCAGATGTTAATGGTCACATACACAAGGTTAGCAGATGTTAATGGTCACATGCGGATGTTAATGGTCACATACACACGGTTAGCAGAAGTTAATGGTCACATACACATGGTTAGCAGATGTTAATGGTCACATACACATGGTTAGCGGATGTTAACGGTCACATACACATGGTTAGCGGATGTTAACGGTCACATACACATGGTTAGCGGATGTTAATGGTCACATACACATGGTTAGCGGATGTTAATGGTCACATACACATGGTTAGCGGATGTTAATGGTCACATACACATGGTTAGCGGATGTTAACGGTCACATACACATGGTTAGCGGATGTTAACGGTCACATACACATGGTTAGCGGATGTTAACGGTCACATACACATGGTTAGCGGATGTTAACGGTCACATACACATGGTTAGCGGATGTTAACGGTCACATACACATGGTTAGCGGATGTTAACGGTCACATACACATGGTTAGCGGATGTTAACGGTCACATACACATGGTTGGCGGATGTTAACGGTCACATACACGTGGTTAGCGGATGTTAATGGTCACATACACATGGTTAACGGATGTTAATGTTTACATACACATGGTTAGCGGATGTTAATGGTCACATACACATGGTTAGCGGATGTTAATGGTCACATACACATGGTTAGCGGATGTTAATGGTCACATACACAAGGTTAGCAGATGTTAATGGTCACATGCGGATTTTAATGGTCACATACACACGGTTAGCAGATGTTAATGGTCACATACACATGGTTAGCAGATGTTAATGGTCACATACACATGGTTAGCAGATGTTAACGGTCACATACACATGGTTAGCGGATGTTAACGGTCACATACACATGGTTAGCGGATGTTAACGGTCACATACACATGGTTAGCGGATGTTAACGGTCACATACACATGGTTAGCGGATGTTAACGGTCACATACACATGGTTTGCGGATGTTAACGGTCACATACACATGGTTAGCGGATGTTAACGGTCACATACACATGGTTAGCGGATGTTAACGGTCACATACACATGGTTAGCGGATGTTAATGGTCACATACACATGGTTAGCAGATGTTAATGGTCTCTTAAACAGTGTTAGCAGATGTTCGTGGTCACATACACATGGTTAGCAGATGTTAATGGTCTCTTAAACAGTGTTAGCAGATGTTCGTGGTCACATACACATGGTTATCAGATGATAATGGTCACATACACATGGTTAGCAGATTCTAATGGTCACATACACATGGTTAGCAGATGTTAATGGTCTCTTAAACAGTGTTAGCAGATGTTACTGGTCACATACACATGGTTAGCAGATGTTATTGGTCACATACACATGGTTAGCAGATGTTAATGGTCACATACACATGGTTAGCAGATGTTAATGGTCACATACACAAGGTTAGCAGATGTTAATGGTCACATGCGGATGTTAATGGTCACATACACACGGTTAGCAGAAGTTAATGGTCACATACACATGGTTAGCAGATGTTAATGGTCACATACACATGGTTAGCGGATGTTAACGGTCACATACACATGGTTAGCGGATGTTAATGGTCACATACACATGGTTAGCGGATGTTAATGGTCACATACACATGGTTAGCGGATGTTAACGGTCACATACACATGGTTAGCGGATGTTAACGGTCACATACACATGGTTAGCGGATGTTAACGGTCACATACACATGGTTAGCGGATGTTAACGGTCACATACACATGGTTAGCGGATGTTAACGGTCACATACACATGGTTAGCGGATGTTAACGGTCACATACACATGGTTAGCGGATGTTAATGGTCACATACACATGGTTAGCGGATGTTAACGGTCACATACACATGGTTAGCGGATGTTAACGGTCACATACACATGGTTGGCGGATGTTAACGGTCACATACACGTGGTTAGCGGATGTTAATGGTCACATACACATGGTTAACGGATGTTAATGTTTACATACACATGGTTAGCGGATGTTAATGGTCACATACACATGGTTAGCGGATGTTAATGGTCACATACACATGGTTAGCGGATGTTAACGGTCACATACACATGGTTAGCGGATGTTAACGGTCACATACACATGGTTAGCGGATGTTAACGGTCACATACACATGGTTAGCGGATGTTAACGGTCACATACACATGGTTAGCGGATGTTAACGGTCACATACACATGGTTAGCGGATGTTAATGGTCACATACACATGGTTAGCGGATGTTAATGGTCACATACACATGGTTAGCAGATGTTAACGGTCACATACACATGGTTAGCGGATGTTAACGGTCACATACACATGGTTAGCGGATGTTAACGGTCACATACACATGGTTAGCGGATGTTAACGGTCACATACACATGGTTAGCGGATGTTAACGGTCACATACACATGGTTAGCGGATGTTAACGGTCACATACACATGGTTAGCGGATGTTAACGTTCACATACACATGGTTAGCGGATGTTAACGGTCACATACACATGGTTAGCGGATGTTAATGGTCACATACACATGGTTAGCGGATGTTAATGGTCACATACACATGGTTAGCGGATGTTAATGGTCACATACACATGGTTAGCGGATGTTAACGGTCACATACACATGGTTAGCGGATGTTAACGGTCACATACACATGGTTAGCGGATGTTAACGGTCACATACACATGGTTAGCGGATGTTAACGGTCACATACACATGGTTAGCGGATGTTAATGGTCACATACACATGGTTAGCGGATGTTAATGGTCACATACACATGGTTAGCGGATGTTAACGGTCACATACACATGGTTAGCGGATGTTAACGGTCACATACACATGGTTAGCGGATGTTAACGGTCACATACACATGGTTAGCGGATGTTAACGGTCACATACACATGGTTAGCGGATGTTAACGGTCACATACACATGGTTAGCGGATGTTAATGGTCACATACACATGGTTAGCGGATGTTAATGGTCACATACACATGGTTAGCGGATGTTAACGGTCACATACACATGGTTAGCGGATGTTAACGGTCACATACACATGGTTAGCGGATGTTAACGGTCACATACACATGGTTAGCGGATGTTAACGGTCACATACACATGGTTAGCGGATGTTAACGGTCACATACACATGGTTAGCGGATGTTAACGGTCACATACACATGGTTAGCGGATGTTAATGGTCACATACACATGGTTAGCGGATGTTAATGGTCACATACACATGGTTAGCGGATGTTAATGGTCACATACACATGGTTAGCGGATGTTAACGGTCACATACACATGGTTAGCGGATGTTAACGGTCACATACACATGGTTGGCGGATGTTAACGGTCACATACACGTGGTTAGCGGATGTTAATGGTCACATACACATGGTTAACGGATGTTAATGTTTACATACACATGGTTAGCGGATGTTAATGGTCACATACACATGGTTAGCAGATGTTAATGGTCACATGCGGATTTTAATGGTCACATACACACGGTTAGCAGATGTTAATGGTCACATACACATGGTTAGCAGATGTTAACGGTCACATACACATGGTTAGCGGATGTTAACGGTCACATACACATGGTTAGCGGATGTTAACGGTCACATACACATGGTTAGCGGATGTTAACGGTCACATACACATGGTTAGCGGATGTTAACGGTCACATACACATGGTTAGCGGATGTTAACGGTCACATACACATGGTTAGCGGATGTTAATGGTCACATACACATGGTTAGCGGATGTTAATGGTCACATACACATGGTTAGCGGATGTTAATGGTCACATACACATGGTTAGCGGATGTTAACGGTCACATACACATGGTTAGCGGATGTTAACGGTCACATACACATGGTTAGCGGATGTTAACGGTCACATACACATGGTTAGCGGATGTTAACGGTCACATACACATGGTTAGCGGATGTTAATGGTCACATACACATTGTTAGCGGATGTTAACGGTCACATACACATGGTTAGCGGATGTTAACGGTCACATACACATGGTTAGCGGATGTTAATGGTCACATACACATGGTTAGCAGATGTTAATGGTCACATGCGGATTTTAATGGTCACATACACACGGTTAGCAGATGTTAATGGTCACATACACATGGTTAGCAGATGTTAACGGTCACATACACATGGTTAGCGGATGTTAACGGTCACATACACATGGTTAGCGGATGTTAACGGTCACATACACATGGTTAGCGGATGTTAACGGTCACATACACATGGTTAGCGGATGTTAACGGTCACATACACATGGTTAGCGGATGTTAACGGTCACATACACATGGTTAGCGGATGTTAATGGTCACATACACATGGTTAGCGGATGTTAATGGTCACATACACATGGTTAGCGGATGTTAATGGTCACATACACATGGTTAGCGGATGTTAACGGTCACATACACATGGTTAGCGGATGTTAACGGTCACATACACATGGTTAGCGGATGTTAACGGTCACATACACATGGTTAGCGGATGTTAACGGTCACATACACATGGTTAGCAGATGTTAATGGTCACATACACATGGTTAGCGGATGTTAATGGTCACATACACATGGTTAGCGGATGTTAACGGTCACATACACATGGTTGGCGGATGTTAACGGTCACATACACGTGGTTAGCGGATGTTAATGGTCACATACACATGGTTAACGGATGTTAATGTTTACATACACATGGTTAGCGGATGTTAATGGTCACATACACATGGTTAGCGGATGTTAACGGTCACATACACATGGTTAGCGGATGTTAACGGTCACATACACATGGTTAGCGGATGTTAACGGTCACATACACATGGTTAGCGGATGTTAACGGTCACATACACATGGTTAGCGGATGTTAATGGTCACATACACATGGTTAGCGGATGTTAATGGTCACATACACATGGTTAGCGGATGTTAACGGTCACATACACATGGTTGGCGGATGTTAACGGTCACATACACGTGGTTAGCGGATGTTAATGGTCACATACACATGGTTAACGGATGTTAATGTTTACATACACATGGTTAGCGGATGTTAATGGTCACATACACATGGTTAGCGGATGTTAATGGTCACATACACATGGTTAGCAGATGTTAATGGTCACATGCGGATTTTAATGGTCACATACACATGGTTAGCGGATGTTAATGGTCACATACACATGGTTAGCGGATGTTAACGGTCACATACACATGGTTGGCGGATGTTAACGGTCACATACACGTGGTTAGCGGATGTTAATGGTCACATACACATGGTTAACGGATGTTAATGTTTACATACACATGGTTAGCGGATGTTAATGGTCACATACACATGGTTAGCGGATGTTAATGGTCACATACACATGGTTAGCAGATGTTAATGGTCACATGCGGATTTTAATGGTCACATACACACGGTTAGCAGATGTTAATGGTCACATACACATGGTTAGCAGATGTTAACGGTCACATACACATGGTTAGCGGATGTTAACGGTCACATACACATGGTTAGCGGATGTTAACGGTCACATACACATGGTTAGCGGATGTTAACGGTCACATACACATGGTTAGCGGATGTTAACGGTCACATACACATGGTTAGCGGATGTTAACGGTCACATACACATGGTTAGCGGATGTTAATGGTCACATACACATGGTTAGCGGATGTTAATGGTCACATACACATGGTTAGCGGATGTTAATGGTCACATACACATGGTTAGCGGATGTTAACGGTCACATACACATGGTTAGCGGATGTTAACGGTCACATACACATGGTTAGCGGATGTTAACGGTCACATACACATGGTTAGCGGATGTTAACGGTCACATACACATGGTTAGCGGATGTTAATGGTCACATACACATGGTTAGCGGATGTTAATGGTCACATACACATGGTTAGCGGATGTTAATGGTCACATACACATGGTTAGCGGATGTTAACGGTCACATACACATGGTTAGCGGATGTTAACGGTCACATACACATGGTTAGCGGATGTTAACGGTCACATACACATGGTTAGCGGATGTTAACGGTCACATACACATGGTTAGCGGATGTTAATGGTCACATACACATGGTTAGCGGATGTTAATGGTCACATACACATGGTTAGCGGATGTTAACGGTCACATACACATGGTTAGCGGATGTTAACGGTCACATACACGTGGTTAGCGGATGTTAATGGTCACATACACATGGTTAACGGATGTTAATGTTTACATACACATGGTTAGCGGATGTTAATGGTCACATACACATGGTTAGCGGATGTTAATGGTCACATACACATGGTTAGCAGATGTTAATGGTCACATGCGGATTTTAATGGTCACATACACACGGTTAGCAGATGTTAATGGTCACATACACATGGTTAGCGGATGTTAACGGTCACATACACATGGTTAGCGGATGTTAACGGTCACATACACATGGTTAGCGGATGTTAACGGTCACATAATGGTCACATACACATGTTTAGTGGATGTTAATGGTCACATACACATGGTTAGCAGATGTTAATGGTCACATACACATGGTTAGCAGATGTTAATGGTCACATACACATGGTTAGCAGATGTTAATGGTCACATACACATGGTTAGCAGATGTTAATGGTCACATACACATGGTTAGCAGATGTTAATGGTCACATACACATGGTTAGCAGATGTTAATGGTCTCTTAAACAGTGTTAGCAGATGTTCGTGGTCATACACATGGTTAGCAGATGTTAATGGTCTCTTAAACAGTGTTAGCAGATGTTCGTGGTCACATACACATGGTTAGCAGATGATAATGGTCACATACACATGGTTAGCAGATTCTAATGGTCACATACACATGGTTAGCAGATGTTAATGGTCTCTTAAACAGTGTTAGCAGATGTTACTGGTCACATACACATGGTTAGCAGATGTTATTGGTCACATACACATGGTTAGCAGATGTTAATGGTCACATACACATGGTTAGCAGATGTTAATGGTCACATACACAAGGTTAGCAGATGTTAATGGTCACATGCGGATGTTAATGGTCACATACACACGGTTAGCAGAAGTTAATGGTCACATACACATGGTTAGCAGATGTTAATGGTCACATACACATGGTTAGCGGATGTTAACGGTCACATACACATGGTTAGCGGATGTTAACGGTCACATACACATGGTTAGCGGATGTTAACGGTCACATACACATGGTTAGCGGATGTTAATGGTCACATACACATGGTTAGCGGATGTTAATGGTCACATACACATGGTTAGCGGATGTTAATGGTCACATACACATGGTTAGCGGATGTTAACGGTCACATACACATGGTTAGCGGATGTTAACGGTCACATACACATGGTTAGCGGATGTTAACGGTCACATACACATGGTTAGCGGATGTTAACGGTCACATACACATGGTTAGCGGATGTTAATGGTCACATACACATGGTTAGCGGATGTTAATGGTCACATACACATGGTTAGCGGATGTTAACGGTCACATACACATGGTTAGCGGATGTTAACGGTCACATACACATGGTTGGCGGATGTTAACGGTCACATACACGTGGTTAGCGGATGTTAATGGTCACATACACATGGTTAACGGATGTTAATGTTTACATACACATGGTTAGCGGATGTTAATGGTCACATACACATGGTTAGCGGATGTTAATGGTCACATACACATGGTTAGCGGATGTTAATGGTCACATACACAAGGTTAGCAGATGTTAATGGTCACATACACATGGTTAGCGGATGTTAACGGTCACATACACATGGTTAGCGGATGTTAATGGTCACATACACATGGTTAGCGGATGTTAATGGTCACATACACATGGTTAGCGGATGTTAATGGTCACATACACATGGTTAGCGGATGTTAACGGTCACATACACATGGTTAGCGGATGTTAACGGTCACATACACATGGTTAGCGGATGTTAACGGTCACATACACGTGGTTAGCGGATGTTAATGGTCACATACACATGGTTAACGGATGTTAATGTTTACATACACATGGTTAGCGGATGTTAATGGTCACATACACATGGTTAGCGGATGTTAATGGTCACATACACATGGTTAGCGGATGTTAATGGTCACATACACAAGGTTAGCAGATGTTAATGGTCACATACACATGGTTAGCGGATGTTAACGGTCACATACACATGGTTAGCGGATGTTAATGGTCACATACACATGGTTAGCGGATGTTAATGGTCACATACACATGGTTAGCGGATGTTAACGGTCACATACACATGGTTAGCGGATGTTAACGGTCACATACACATGGTTGGCGGATGTTAACGGTCACATACACGTGGTTAGCGGATGTTAATGGTCACATACACATGGTTAACGGATGTTAATGTTTACATACACATGGTTAGCGGATGTTAATGGTCACATACACATGGTTAGCGGATGTTAATGGTCACATACACATGGTTAGCGGATGTTAATGGTCACATACACAAGGTTAGCAGATGTTAATGGTCACATGCGGATTTTAATGGTCACATACACACGGTTAGCAGATGTTAATGGTCACATACACATGGTTAGCAGATGTTAATGGTCACATACACATGGTTAGCAGATGTTAACGGTCACATACACATGGTTAGCGGATGTTAACGGTCACATACACATGGTTAGCGGATGTTAACGGTCACATACACATGGTTAGCGGATGTTAACGGTCACATACACATGGTTAGCGGATGTTAACGGTCACATACACATGGTTAGCGGATGTTAACGGTCACATACACATGGTTAGCGGATGTTAATGGTCACATACACATGGTTAGCGGATGTTAATGGTCACATACACATGGTTAGCGGATGTTAACGGTCACATACACATGGTTAGCGGATGTTAACGGTCACATACACATGGTTAGCGGATGTTAACGGTCACATACACATGGTTAGCGGATGTTAACGGTCACATACACATGGTTAGCGGATGTTAACGGTCACATACACATGGTTAGCGGATGTTAACGGTCACATACACATGGTTAGCGGATGTTAATGGTCACATACACATGGTTAGCGGATGTTAATGGTCACATACACATGGTTAGCGGATGTTAATGGTCACATACACATGGTTAGCGGATGTTAACGGTCACATACACATGGTTAGCGGATGTTAATGGTCACATACACATGGTTAGCGGATGTTAACGGTCACATACACATGGTTAGCGGATGTTAACGGTCACATACACATGGTTAGCGGATGTTAACGGTCACATACACATGGTTAGCGGATGTTAACGGTCACATACACATGGTTAGCGGATGTTAACGGTCACATACACGTGGTTAGCGGATGTTAATGGTCACATACACATGGTTAACGGATGTTAATGTTTACATACACATGGTTAGCGGATGTTAATGGTCACATACACATGGTTAGCGGATGTTAATGGTCACATACACATGGTTAGCAGATGTTAATGGTCACATGCGGATTTTAATGGTCACATACACACGGTTAGCAGATGTTAATGGTCACATACACATGGTTAGCAGATGTTAACGGTCACATACACATGGTTAGCGGATGTTAACGGTCACATACACATGGTTAGCGGATGTTAACGGTCACATACACATGGTTAGCGGATGTTAACGGTCACATACACATGGTTAGCAGATGTTAACGGTCACATACACATGGTTAGCGGATGTTAACGGTCACATACACATGGTTGGCGGATGTTAACGGTCACATACACGTGGTTAGCGGATGTTAATGGTCACATACACATGGTTAACGGATGTTAATGTTTACATACACATGGTTAGCGGATGTTAATGGTCACATACACATGGTTAGCGGATGTTAATGGTCACATACACATGGTTAGCGGATGTTAATGGTCACATACACAAGGTTAGCAGATGTTAATGGTCACATGCGGATTTTAATGGTCACATACACACGGTTAGCAGATGTTAATGGTCACATACACATGGTTAGCAGATGTTAATGGTCACATACACATGGTTAGCAGATGTTAACGGTCACATACACATGGTTAGCGGATGTTAACGGTCACATACACATGGTTTGCGGATGTTAACGGTCACATACACATGGTTAGCGGATGTTAACGGTCACATACACATGGTTAGCGGATGTTAACGGTCACATACACATGGTTAGCGGATGTTAACGGTCACATACACATGGTTTGCGGATGTTAACGGTCACATACACATGGTTAGCGGATGTTAACGGTCACATACACATGGTTAGCGGATGTTAACGGTCACATACACATGGTTAGCGGATGTTAACGGTCACATACACATGGTTAGCGGATGTTAACGGTCACATACATATGGTTAGCGGATGTTAACGGTCACATACACATGGTTAGCGGATGTTAACGGTCACATGCACATGGTTAGCGGATGTTAACGGTCACATACACATGGTTAGCGGATGTTAACGTTTACATACACATGGTTAGCGGATGTTAATGGTCACATACACATGGTTAGCGGATGTTAATGGTCACATACACATGGTTAGCGGATGTTAATGGTCACATACACATGGTTAGCGGATGTTATTGGTCACATACACATGGTTAGCGGATGTTAATGGTCACATACACATGGTTAGCAGATGTTACTGGTCACATACACATGGTTAGCGGATGTTAATGGTCACATACACATGGTTAGTGGATGTTAATGGTCACATACACATGGTTAGCGGATGTTAATGGTCACATACACACGGTTAGCAGATGTTAATGGTCACATACACATGGTTAGCAGATGTTATTGGTCACATGTACATGTTAGCAGATGTTAATGGTCACATACACATGGTTAGCAGATGTTAATGGTCACATACACATGGTTAGCGGATGTTAACGGTCACATGCACATGGTTAGCGGATGTTAACGGTCACATACACATGGTTAGCGGATGTTAACGGTCACATACACATGGTTAGCGGATGTTAACGGTCACATACACATGGTTTGCGGATGTTACCGGTCACATACACATGGTTAGCGGATGTTAACGGTCACATACACATGGTTAGCGGATGTTAATGGTCACATACACATGGTTAGCGGATGTTAACGGTCACATACACATGGTTAGCGGATGTTAACGGTCACATACACATGGTTAGCGGATGTTAACGGTCACATACACATGGTTAGCGGATGTTAACGGTCACATGCACATGGTTAGCGGATGTTAACGGTCACATGCACATGGTTAGCGGATGTTAACGGTCACATACACATGGTTAGCGGATGTTAACGGTCACATACACATGGTTAGCGGATGTTAACGGTCACATGCACATGGTTGGCGGATGTTAACGGTCACATGCACATGGTTAGGGGATGTTAACGGTCACATGCACATGGTTAGGGAATGTTAACGGTCACATACACATTGTTAGCGGATGTTAACGGTCACATACACATGGTTAGCGGATGTTAATGGTCACATACACATGGTTAGCGGATGTTAATGGTCACATACACATGGTTAGCGGATGTTAATGGTCACATACACATGGTTAGCGGATGTTAATGGTCACATACACATGGTTAGCGGATGTTAATGGTCACATACACACGGTTAGCGGATGTTATTGGTCACATACACAGTGTTAGCGGATGTTATTGGTCACATGGTTAGCAGATGATAATGATCACATACACATGGTTAGCAGATGTTAATGATCACATACACATGGTTAGCAGATGTTAATGGTCACATACACATGGTTAGCAGATGTTAATGATCACATACACATGGTTAGCAGATGTTATTGGTCACATACACATGGTTAGATGTTAATGGTCACATACACAAGGTTAGCAGATGTTAATGGTCACATGCGGATGTTAATGGTCACATACACACGGTTAGAAGATGTTAATGGTCACATACACATGGTTAGCAGATGTTATTGGTCACATGTACATGTTAGCAGATGTTAATGGTCACATACACATGGTTAGCGGATGTTAATGGTCACATGCGTATGTTAATGGTCACATACACACGGTTAGAAGATGTTAATGGTCACATACACATGGTTAGCAGATGTTATTGGTCACATGTACATGTTAGCAGATGTTAATGGTCACATACACATGGTTAGCGGATGTTAATGGTCACATACACATGGTTAGCGGATGTTAACGGTCACATGCACATGGTTGGCGGATGTTAACGGTCACATGCACATGGTTAGCGGATGTTAACGGTCACATGCACATGGTTAGGGAATGTTAACGGTCACATACACATTGTTAGCGGATGTTAACGGTCACATACACATGGTTAGCGGATGTTAATGGTCACATACACATGGTTAGCGGATGTTAATGGTCACATACACATGGTTAGCGGATGTTAATGGTCACATACACATGGTTAGCGGATGTTAATGGTCACATACACATGGTTAGCGGATGTTAATGGTCACATACACACGGTTAGCGGATGTTATTGGTCACATACACAGTGTTAGCGGATGTTATTGGTCACATGGTTAGCAGATGATAATGATCACATACACATGGTTAGCAGATGTTAATGATCACATACACATGGTTAGCAGATGTTAATGGTCACATACACATGGTTAGCAGATGTTAATGATCACATACACATGGTTAGCAGATGTTATTGGTCACATACACATGGTTAGATGTTAATGGTCACATACACAAGGTTAGCAGATGTTAATGGTCACATGCGGATGTTAATGGTCACATACACACGGTTAGAAGATGTTAATGGTCACATACACATGGTTAGCAGATGTTATTGGTCACATGTACATGTTAGCAGATGTTAATGGTCACATACACATGGTTAGCGGATGTTAATGGTCACATGCGTATGTTAATGGTCACATACACACGGTTAGAAGATGTTAATGGTCACATACACATGGTTAGCAGATGTTATTGGTCACATGTACATGTTAGCAGATGTTAATGGTCACATACACATGGTTAGCGGATGTTAATGGTCACATACACATGGTTAGCAGATGTTAATGGTCACATACACATGGTTAGCGGATGTTAATGGTCACATACACATGGTTAGTGGATGTTAATGGTCACATACACATGGTTAGCGGATGTTAATGGTCACATACACATGGTTAGCAGATGTTATTGGTCACATACACATGGTTAGTGGATGTTAATGGTCACATACACATGGTTAGCAGATGTTACTGGTCACATACACATGGTTAGCGGATGTTAATGGTCACATACACATGGTTAGTGGATGTTAATGGTCACATACACATGGTTAGCGGATGTTAATGGTCACATACACATGTTTAGTGGATGTTAATGGTCACATACACATGGTTAGCGGATGTTAATGGTCACATACACATGGTTAGCAGATGTTAATGGTCACATACACATGGTTAGCGGATGTTAATGGTCACATACACATGGTTAGCGGATGTTAATGGTCACATACACATGGTTAGCAGATGTTAATGGTCACATACACATGGTTAGCAGATGTTAATGGTCTCTTAAACAGTGTTAGCAGATGTTCGTGGTCACATACACATGGTTAGCAGATGTTAATGGTCTCTTAAACAGTGTTAGCAGATGTTCGTGGTCACATACACATGGTTATCAGATGATAATGGTCACATACACATGGTTAGCAGATTCTAATGGTCACATACACATGGTTAGCAGATGTTAATGGTCTCTTAAACAGTGTTAGCAGATGTTACTGGTCACATACACATGGTTAGCAGATGTTATTGGTCACATACACATGGTTAGCAGATGTTAATGGTCACATACACATGGTTAGCAGATGTTAATGGTCACATACACAAGGTTAGCGGATGTTAATGGTCACATACACATGGTTAGCGGATGTTAATGGTCACATACACATGGTTAGCGGATGTTAATGGTCACATACACATGGTTAGCGGATGTTAATGGTCACATACACATGGTTAGCGGATGTTAATGGTCACATACACACGGTTAGCGGATGTTATTGGTCACATACACAGTGTTAGCGGATGTTATTGGTCACATGGTTAGCAGATGATAATGATCACATACACATGGTTAGCAGATGTTAATGATCACATACACATGGTTAGCAGATGTTAATGGTCACATACACATGGTTAGCAGATGTTAATGATCACATACACATGGTTAGCAGATGTTATTGGTCACATACACATGGTTAGATGTTAATGGTCACATACACAAGGTTAGCAGATGTTAATGGTCACATGCGGATGTTAATGGTCACATACACACGGTTAGAAGATGTTAATGGTCACATACACATGGTTAGCAGATGTTATTGGTCACATGTACATGTTAGCAGATGTTAATGGTCACATACACATGGTTAGCGGATGTTAATGGTCACATGCGTATGTTAATGGTCACATACACACGGTTAGAAGATGTTAATGGTCACATACACATGGTTAGCAGATGTTATTGGTCACATGTACATGTTAGCAGATGTTAATGGTCACATACACATGGTTAGCGGATGTTAATGGTCACATACACATGGTTAGCAGATGTTAATGGTCACATACACATGGTTAGCGGATGTTAATGGTCACATACACATGGTTAGTGGATGTTAATGGTCACATACACATGGTTAGCGGATGTTAATGGTCACATACACATGGTTAGCGGATGTTAATGGTCACATACACATGGTTAGCGGATGTTAATGGTCACATACACAAGGTTAGCAGATGTTAATGGTCACATGCGGATGTTAATGGTCACATACACACGGTTAGAAGATGTTAATGGTCACATACACATGGTTAGCAGATGTTATTGGTCACATGTACATGTTAGCAGATGTTAATGGTCACATACACATGGTTAGCGGATGTTAATGGTCACATGCGTATGTTAATGGTCACATACACACGGTTAGAAGATGTTAATGGTCACATACACATGGTTAGCAGATGTTATTGGTCACATGTACATGTTAGCAGATGTTAATGGTCACATACACATGGTTAGCGGATGTTAATGGTCACATACACATGGTTAATGGTCACATACACATGGTTAGCGGATGTTAATGGTCACATACACATGGTTAGTGGATGTTAATGGTCACATACACATGGTTAGCGGATGTTAATGGTCACATACACACGGTTAGCAGATGTTATTGGTCACATACACATGGTTAGTGGATGTTAATGGTCACATACACATGGTTAGCAGATGTTACTGGTCACATACACATGGTTAGCGGATGTTAATGGTCACATACACATGGTTAGTGGATGTTAATGGTCACATACACATGGTTAGCGGATGTTAATGGTCACATACACATGTTTAGTGGATGTTAATGGTCACATACACATGGTTAGCGGATGTTAATGGTCACATACACATGGTTAGCAGATGTTAATGGTCACATACACATGGTTAGCGGATGTTAATGGTCACATACACATGGTTAGCGGATGTTAATGGTCACATACACATGGTTAGCAGATGTTAATGGTCACATACACATGGTTAGCAGATGTTAATGGTCTCTTAAACAGTGTTAGCAGATGTTCGTGGTCACATACACATGGTTAGCAGATGTTAATGGTCTCTTAAACAGTGTTAGCAGATGTTCGTGGTCACATACACATGGTTATCAGATGATAATGGTCACATACACATGGTTAGCAGATTCTAATGGTCACATACACATGGTTAGCAGATGTTAATGGTCTCTTAAACAGTGTTAGCAGATGTTACTGGTCACATACACATGGTTAGCAGATGTTATTGGTCACATACACATGGTTAGCAGATGTTAATGGTCACATACACATGGTTAGCAGATGTTAATGGTCACATACACAAGGTTAGCGGATGTTAATGGTCACATACACATGGTTAGCGGATGTTAATGGTCACATACACATGGTTAGCGGATGTTAATGGTCACATACACATGGTTAGCGGATGTTAATGGTCACATACACATGGTTAGCGGATGTTAATGGTCACATACACACGGTTAGCGGATGTTATTGGTCACATACACAGTGTTAGCGGATGTTATTGGTCACATGGTTAGCAGATGATAATGATCACATACACATGGTTAGCAGATGTTAATGATCACATACACATGGTTAGCAGATGTTAATGGTCACATACACATGGTTAGCAGATGTTAATGATCACATACACATGGTTAGCAGATGTTATTGGTCACATACACATGGTTAGATGTTAATGGTCACATACACAAGGTTAGCAGATGTTAATGGTCACATGCGGATGTTAATGGTCACATACACACGGTTAGAAGATGTTAATGGTCACATACACATGGTTAGCAGATGTTATTGGTCACATGTACATGTTAGCAGATGTTAATGGTCACATACACATGGTTAGCGGATGTTAATGGTCACATGCGTATGTTAATGGTCACATACACACGGTTAGAAGATGTTAATGGTCACATACACATGGTTAGCAGATGTTATTGGTCACATGTACATGTTAGCAGATGTTAATGGTCACATACACATGGTTAGCGGATGTTAATGGTCACATACACATGGTTAGCAGATGTTAATGGTCACATACACATGGTTAGCGGATGTTAATGGTCACATACACATGGTTAGTGGATGTTAATGGTCACATACACATGGTTAGCGGATGTTAATGGTCACATACACACGGTTAGCAGATGTTATTGGTCACATACACATGGTTAGTGGATGTTAATGGTCACATACACATGGTTAGCGGATGTTAATGGTCACATACACATGGTTAGCAGATGTTAATGGTCACATACACATGGTTAGTGGATGTTAATGGTCACATACACACGGTTAGCAGATGTTATTGGTCACATACACATGGTTAGTGGATGTTAATGGTCACATACACATGGTTAGCGGATGTTAATGGTCACATACACATGGTTAGCAGATGTTAATGGTCACATACACATGGTTAGCGGATGTTAATGGTCACATACACATGGTTAGCGGATGTTAATGGTCACATACACATGGTTAGCAGATGTTAATGGTCACATACACATGGTTAGCAGATGTTAATGGTCTCTTAAACAGTGTTAGCAGATGTTCGTGGTCACATACACATGGTTAGCAGATGTTAATGGTCTCTTAAACAGTGTTAGCAGATGTTCGTGGTCACATACACATGGTTATCAGATGATAATGGTCACATACACATGGTTAGCAGATTCTAATGGTCACATACACATGGTTAGCAGATGTTAATGGTCTCTTAAACAGTGTTAGCAGATGTTAATGGTCACATACACACGGTTAGCAGAAGTTAATGGTCACATGCAGATGTTAATGGTCACATACACATGGTTAGCGGATGTTAACGGTCACATACACATGGTTAGCGGATGTTAACGGTCACATACACATGGTTAGCGGATGTTAACGGTCACATACACATGGTTAGCGGATGTTAATGGTCACATACACATGGTTAGCGGATGTTAATGGTCACATACACATGGTTAGCGGATGTTAATGGTCACATACACATGGTTAGCGGATGTTAACGGTCACATACACATGGTTAGCGGATGTTAACGGTCACATACACATGGTTAGCGGATGTTAACGGTCACATACACATGGTTAGCGGATGTTAACGGTCACATACACATGGTTAGCGGATGTTAACGGTCACATACACATGGTTAGCGGATGTTAACGGTCACATACACATGGTTAGCGGATGTTAATGGTCACATACACATGGTTAGCGGATGTTAACGGTCACATACACATGGTTGGCGGATGTTAACGGTCACATACACGTGGTTAGCGGATGTTAATGGTCACATACACATGGTTAACGGATGTTAATGGTCACATACACATGGTTAGCGGATGTTAATGGTCACATACACATGGTTAGCGGATGTTAATGGTCACATACACATGGTTAGCGGATGTTAACGGTCACATACACATGGTTAGCGGATGTTAATGGTCACATACACAAGGTTAGCGGATGTTAATGGTCACATGCGGATTTTAATGGTCACATACACACGGTTAGCAGATGTTAATGGTCACATACACATGGTTAGCAGATGTTAATGGTCACATACACATGGTTAGCAGATGTTAACGGTCACATACACATGGTTAGCGGATGTTAACGGTCACATACACATGGTTAGCGGATGTTAACGGTCACATACACATGGTTAGCGGATGTTAACGGTCACATACACATGGTTAGCGGATGTTAACGGTCACATACACATGGTTTGCGGATGTTAACGGTCACATACACATGGTTAGCGGATGTTAACGGTCACATACACATGGTTAGCGGATGTTAATGGTCACATACACATGGTTAGCGGATGTTAATGGTCACATACACATGGTTAGCAGATGATGTTAATGGTCACATACACATGGTTAGCAGATGTTAATGGTCTCTTAAACAGTGTTAGCAGATGTTCGTGGTCACATACACATGGTTAGCAGATGATAATGGTCACATACACATGGTTAGCAGATGTTAATGGTCACATACACATGGTTAGCAGATGTTAATGGTCTCTTAAACAGTGTTAGCAGATGTTAATGGTCACATACACATGGTTAGCAGATGTTATTGGTCACATACACATGGTTAGCAGATGTTAATGGTCACATACACATGGTTAGCAGATGTTAATGGTCACATACACAAGGTTAGCAGATGTTAATGGTCACATGCGGATGTTAATGGTCACATACACACGGTTAGCAGAAGTTAATGGTCACATACACATGGTTAGCAGATGTTAATGGTCACATACACATGGTTAGCGGATGTTAACGGTCACATACACATGGTTAGCGGATGTTAACGGTCACATACACATGGTTAGCGGATGTTAACGGTCACATACACATGGTTAGCGGATGTTAACGGTCACATACACATGGTTAGCGGATGTTAATGGTCACATACACATGGTTAGCGGATGTTAACGGTCACATACACATGGTTAGCGGATGTTAACGGTCACATACACATGGTTAGCGGATGTTAACGGTCACATACACATGGTTAGCGGATGTTAACGGTCACATACACATGGTTAGCGGATGTTAACGGTCACATACACATGGTTAGCGGATGTTAATGGTCACATACACATGGTTAGCGGATGTTAATGGTCACATACACATGGTTAGCGGATGTTAACGGTCACATACACATGGTTAGCGGATGTTAACGGTCACATACACATGGTTGGCGGATGTTAACGGTCACATACACGTGGTTAGCGGATGTTAATGGTCACATACACATGGTTAAAGGATGTTAATGTTTACATACACATGGTTAGCGGATGTTAATGGTCACATACACATGGTTAGCGGATGTTAATGGTCACATACACATGGTTAGCGGATGTTAATGGTCACATACACAAGGTTAGCAGATGTTAATGGTCACATGCGGATTTTAATGGTCACATACACACGGTTAGCAGATGTTAATGGTCACATACACATGGTTAGCAGATGTTAATGGTCACATACACATGGTTAGCAGATGTTAACGGTCACATACACATGGTTAGCGGATGTTAACGGTCACATACACATGGTTAGCGGATGTTAACGGTCACATACACATGGTTAGCGGATGTTAACGGTCACATACACATGGTTAGCGGATGTTAACGGTCACATACACATGGTTTGCGGATGTTAATGGTCACATACACATGGTTAGCGGATGTTAATGGTCACATACACATGGTTAGCAGATGTTAATGGTCACATACACATGGTTAGCAGATGTTAATGGTCTCTTAAACAGTGTTAGCAGATGTTCGTGGTCACATACACATGGTTAGCAGATGTTAATGGTCTCTTAAACAGTGTTAGCAGATGTTCGTGGTCACATACACATGGTTATCAGATGATAATGGTCACATACACATGGTTAGCAGATTCTAATGGTCACATACACATGGTTAGCAGATGTTAATGGTCTCTTAAACAGTGTTAGCAGATGTTACTGGTCACATACACATGGTTAGCAGATGTTATTGGTCACATACACATGGTTAGCAGATGTTAATGGTCACATACACATGGTTAGCAGATGTTAATGGTCACATACACAAGGTTAGCGGATGTTAATGGTCACATACACATGGTTAGCGGATGTTAATGGTCACATACACATGGTTAGCGGATGTTAATGGTCACATACACATGGTTAGCGGATGTTAATGGTCACATACACATGGTTAGCGGATGTTAATGGTCACATACACACGGTTAGCGGATGTTATTGGTCACATACACAGTGTTAGCGGATGTTATTGGTCACATGGTTAGCAGATGATAATGATCACATACACATGGTTAGCAGATGTTAATGATCACATACACATGGTTAGCAGATGTTAATGGTCACATACACATGGTTAGCAGATGTTAATGATCACATACACATGGTTAGCAGATGTTATTGGTCACATACACATGGTTAGATGTTAATGGTCACATACACAAGGTTAGCAGATGTTAATGGTCACATGCGGATGTTAATGGTCACATACACACGGTTAGAAGATGTTAATGGTCACATACACATGGTTAGCAGATGTTATTGGTCACATGTACATGTTAGCAGATGTTAATGGTCACATACACATGGTTAGCGGATGTTAATGGTCACATACACATGGTTAGCAGATGTTAATGGTCACATACACATGGTTAGCGGATGTTAATGGTCACATACACATGGTTAGTGGATGTTAATGGTCACATACACATGGTTAGCGGATGTTAATGGTCACATACACATGGTTAGCAGATGTTATTGGTCACATACACATGGTTAGTGGATGTTAATGGTCACATACACATGGTTAGCAGATGTTACTGGTCACATACACATGGTTAGCGGATGTTAATGGTCACATACACATGGTTAGTGGATGTTAATGGTCACATACACATGGTTAGCGGATGTTAATGGTCACATACACATGTTTAGTGGATGTTAATGGTCACATACACATGGTTAGCGGATGTTAATGGTCACATACACATGGTTAGCAGATGTTAATGGTCACATACACATGGTTAGCGGATGTTAATGGTCACATACACATGGTTAGCGGATGTTAATGGTCACATACACATGGTTAGCAGATGTTAATGGTCACATACACATGGTTAGCAGATGTTAATGGTCTCTTAAACAGTGTTAGCAGATGTTCGTGGTCACATACACATGGTTATCAGATGATAATGGTCACATACACATGGTTAGCAGATTCTAATGGTCACATACACATGGTTAGCAGATGTTAATGGTCTCTTAAACAGTGTTAGCAGATGTTCGTGGTCACATACACATGGTTAGCAGATGTTAATGGTCTCTTAAACAGTGTTAGCAGATGTTCGTGGTCACATACACATGGTTATCAGATGATAATGGTCACATACACATGGTTAGCAGATTCTAATGGTCACATACACATGGTTAGCAGATGTTAATGGTCTCTTAAACAGTGTTAGCAGATGTTAATGGTCACATACACACGGTTAGCAGAAGTTAATGGTCTCATACACATGGTTAGCAGATGTTAATGGTCACATACACATGGTTAGCGGATGTTAACGGTCACATACACATGGTTAGCGGATGTTAACGGTCACATACACATGGTTAGCGGATGTTAACGGTCACATACACATGGTTAGCGGATGTTAATGGTCACATACACATGGTTAGCGGATGTTAATGGTCACATACACATGGTTAGCGGATGTTAATGGTCACATACACATGGTTAGCGGATGTTAACGGTCACATACACATGGTTAGCGGATGTTAACGGTCACATACACATGGTTAGCGGATGTTAACGGTCACATACACATGGTTAGCGGATGTTAACGGTCACATACACATGGTTAGCGGATGTTAACGGTCACATACACATGGTTAGCGGATGTTAACGGTCACATACACATGGTTAGCGGATGTTAACGGTCACATACACATGGTTAGCGGATGTTAACGGTCACATACACATGGTTAGCGGATGTTAACGGTCACATACACGTGGTTAGCGGATGTTAATGGTCACATACACATGGTTAACGGATGTTAATGGTCACATACACATGGTTAGCGGATGTTAATGGTCACATACACATGGTTAGCGGATGTTAATGGTCACATACACATGGTTAGCGGATGTTAATGGTCACATACACATGGTTAGCGGATGTTAATGGTCACATACACAAGGTTAGCGGATGTTAATGGTCACATGCGGATGTTAATGGTCACATACACACGGTTAGCAGATGTTAATGGTCACATACACATGGTTAGCGGATGTTAATGGTCACATACACATGGTTAGCGGATGTTAATGGTCACATACACAAGGTTAGCGGATGTTAATGGTCACATGCGGATGTTAATGGTCACATACACACGGTTAGCAGATGTTATTGGTCACATACACATGGTTAGCAGATGTTAATGGTCACATACACATGGTTAGCGGATGTTAACGGTCACATACACATGGTTAGCGGATGTTAACGGTCACATACACATGGTTAGCGGATGTTAACGGTCACATACACATGGTTAGCGGATGTTAATGGTCACATACACATGGTTAGCGGATGTTAATGGTCACATACACATGGTTAGCGGATGTTAATGGTCACATACACATGGTTAGCGGATGTTAACGGTCACATACACATGGTTAGCGGATGTTAACGGTCACATACACATGGTTAGCGGATGTTAACGGTCACATACACATGGTTAGCGGATGTTAATGGTCACATACACATGGTTAGCGGATGTTAATGGTCACATACACATGGTTAGCGGATGTTAACGGTCACATACACATGGTTAGCGGATGTTAACGGTCACATACACATGGTTAGCGGATGTTAACGGTCACATACACGTGGTTAGCGGATGTTAATGGTCACATACACATGGTTAACGGATGTTAATGTTTACATACACATGGTTAGCGGATGTTAATGGTCACATACACATGGTTAGCGGATGTTAATGGTCACATACACATGGTTAGCGGATGTTAATGGTCACATACACAAGGTTAGCGGATGTTAATGGTCACATGCGGATGTTAATGGTCACATACACACGGTTAGCAGATGTTAATGGTCACATACACATGGTTAGCAGATGTTAATGGTCACATACACATGGTTAGCAGATGTTAACGGTCACATACACATGGTTAGCGGATGTTAACGGTCACATACACATGGTTAGCGGATGTTAACGGTCACATACACATGGTTAGCGGATGTTAACGGTCACATACACATGGTTAGCGGATGTTAACGGTCACATACACATGGTTTGCGGATGTTAATGGTCACATACACATGGTTAGCGGATGTTAATGGTCACATACACATGGTTAGCAGATGTTAATGGTCACATACACATGGTTAGCAGATGTTAATGGTCTCTTAAACAGTGTTAGCAGATGTTCGTGGTCACATACACATGGTTAGCAGATGTTAATGGTCTCTTAAACAGTGTTAGCAGATGTTCGTGGTCACATACACATGGTTATCAGATGATAATGGTCACATACACATGGTTAGCAGATTCTAATGGTCACATACACATGGTTAGCAGATGTTAATGGTCTCTTAAACAGTGTTAGCAGATGTTACTGGTCACATACACATGGTTAGCAGATGTTATTGGTCACATACACATGGTTAGCAGATGTTAATGGTCACATACACATGGTTAGCAGATGTTAATGGTCACATACACAAGGTTAGCGGATGTTAATGGTCACATACACATGGTTAGCGGATGTTAATGGTCACATACACATGGTTAGCGGATGTTAATGGTCACATACACATGGTTAGCGGATGTTAATGGTCACATACACATGGTTAGCGGATGTTAATGGTCACATACACACGGTTAGCGGATGTTATTGGTCACATACACAGTGTTAGCGGATGTTATTGGTCACATGGTTAGCAGATGATAATGATCACATACACATGGTTAGCAGATGTTAATGATCACATACACATGGTTAGCAGATGTTAATGGTCACATACACATGGTTAGCAGATGTTAATGATCACATACACATGGTTAGCAGATGTTATTGGTCACATACACATGGTTAGATGTTAATGGTCACATACACAAGGTTAGCAGATGTTAATGGTCACATGCGGATGTTAATGGTCACATACACACGGTTAGAAGATGTTAATGGTCACATACACATGGTTAGCAGATGTTATTGGTCACATGTACATGTTAGCAGATGTTAATGGTCACATACACATGGTTAGCGGATGTTAATGGTCACATACACATGGTTAGCAGATGTTAATGGTCACATACACATGGTTAGCGGATGTTAATGGTCACATACACATGGTTAGTGGATGTTAATGGTCACATACACATGGTTAGCGGATGTTAATGGTCACATACACATGGTTAGCAGATGTTATTGGTCACATACACATGGTTAGTGGATGTTAATGGTCACATACACATGGTTAGCAGATGTTACTGGTCACATACACATGGTTAGCGGATGTTAATGGTCACATACACATGGTTAGTGGATGTTAATGGTCACATACACATGGTTAGCGGATGTTAATGGTCACATACACATGTTTAGTGGATGTTAATGGTCACATACACATGGTTAGCAGATGTTAATGGTCACATACACATGGTTAGCAGATGTTAATGGTCACATACACATGGTTAGCGGATGTTAATGGTCACATACACATGGTTAGCGGATGTTAATGGTCACATACACATGGTTAGCAGATGTTAATGGTCACATACACATGGTTAGCAGATGTTAATGGTCTCTTAAACAGTGTTAGCAGATGTTCGTGGTCACATACACATGGTTAGCAGATGATAATGGTCACATACACATGGTTAGCAGATTCTAATGGTCACATACACATGGTTAGCAGATGTTAATGGTCTCTTAAACAGTGTTAGCAGATGTTACTGGTCACATACACATGGTTAGCAGATGTTATTGGTCACATACACATGGTTAGCGGATGTTAACGGTCACATACACATGGTTAGCAGATGTTAACGGTCACATACACATGGTTAGCGGATGTTAACGGTCACATACACATGGTTAGCGGATGTTAACGGTCACATACACACGGTTAGCGGATGTTAACGGTCACATACACATGGTTAGCGGATGTTAACGGTCACATACACATGGTTAGCGGATGTTAATGGTCACATACACATGGTTAGCGGATGTTAACGGTCACATACACATGGTTAGCGGATGTTAACGGTCACATGCACATGGTTAGCGGATGTTAATGGTCACATACACATGGTTAGCGGATGTTAATGGTCACATACACATGGTTAGCGGATGTTAATGGTCACATACACATGGTTAGCGGATGTTAATGGTCACATACACATGGTTAGCGGATGTTGATGGTCACATACACATGGTTAGCGGATGTTAATGGTCACATACACATGGTTAGCGGATGTTAATGGTCACATACACATGGTTAGCAGATGTTAATGGTCACATACACATGGTTAGCAGATGTTAATGGTCTCTTAAACAGTGTTAGCAGATGTTCGTGGTCACACACATGGTTAGCAGATGTTAATGGTCTCTTAAACAGTGTTAGCAGATGTTCGTGGTCACATACACATGGTTAGCAGATGATAATGGTCACATACACATGGTTAGCAGATGTTAATGGTCACATACACATGGTTAGCAGATGTTAATGGTCTCTTAAACAATGTTAGCAGATGTTAATGGTCACATACACATGGTTAGCAGATGTTATTGGTCACATACACATGGTTAGCAGATGTTAATGGTCACATACACATGGTTAGCAGATGTTAATGGTCACATACACAAGGTTAGCAGATGTTAATGGTCACATGCGGATGTTAATGGTCACATACACACGGTTAGCAGAAGTTAATGGTCACATACACATGGTTAGCAGATGTTAATGGTCACATACACATGGTTAGCGGATGTTAATGGTCACATACACATGGTTAGCGGATGTTAATGGTCACATACACATGGTTAGCGGATGTTAATGGACACATACACACGGTTAGCGGATGTTATTGTTCACATACACACGGTTAGCGGATGTTAACGGTCACATACACATGGTTAGCGGATGTTAACGGTCACATACACATGGTTAGCGGATGTTAACGGTCACAGACACATGGTTAGCGGATGTTAACGGTCACATGCACATGGTTAGCGGATGTTAACGGTCACATGCACATGGTTAGCGGATGTTAACGGTCACATGCACATGGTTAGCGGATGTTAACGGGCACATACACATGGTTAGCGGATGTTAACGGTCACATACACATGGTTAGCGGATGTTAACGGTCACATACACATGGTTAGCGGATGTTAATGTTTACATACACATGGTTAGCGGATGTTAATGGTCACATACACATGGTTAGCGGATGTTAATGGTCACATACACATGGTTAGTGGATGTTAATGGTCACATACACATGGTTAGCGGATGTTAATGGTCACATACACATGGTTAGCAGATGTTATTGGTCACATACACATGGTTAGCGGATGTTAATGGTCACATACACATGGTTAGCAGATGTTACTGGTCACATACACATGGTTAGCGGATGTTAATGGTCACATACACATGGTTAGTGGATGTTAATGGTCACATACACATGGTTAGCGGATGTTAATGGTCACATACACATGTTTAGTGGATGTTAATGGTCACATACACATGGTTAGCAGATGTTAATGGTCACATACACATGGTTAGCAGATGTTAATGGTCACATACACATGGTTAGCAGATGTTAATGGTCACATACACATGGTTAGCGGATGTTAATGGTCACATACACATGGTTAGCAGATGTTAATGGTCACATACACATGGTTAGCAGATGTTAATGGTCTCTTAAACAGTGTTAGCAGATGTTCGTGGTCACACACATGGTTAGCAGATGTTAATGGTCTCTTAAACAGTGTTAGCAGATGTTCGTGGTCACATACACATGGTTAGCAGATGATAATGGTCACATACACATGGTTAGCAGATGTTAATGGTCACATACACATGGTTAGCAGATGTTAATGGTCTCTTAAACAGTGTTAGCAGATGTTAATGGTCACATACACATGGTTAGCAGAAGTTAATGGTCACATACACATGGTTAGCAGATGTTAATGGTCACATACACATGGTTAGCGGATGTTAATGGTCACATACACATGGTTAGCGGATGTTAACGGTCACATACACATGGTTAGCGGATGTTAATGGTCACATACACATGGTTAGCGGATGTTAATTGGCACATACACATGGTTAGCGGATGTTATTGTTCACATACACACGGTTAGCGGATGTTAATTGGCACATACACACGGTTAGCGGATGTTAACGGTCACATACACACGGTTAGCGGATGTTAACGGTCACATACACATGGTTAGCGGATGTTAACGGTCACATACACATGGTTAGCGGATGTTAACGGTCACATACACATGGTTAGCGGATGTTAACGGTCACATACACATGGTTAGCGGATGTTAATGGTCACATACACATGGTTAGCGGATGTTAACGGTCACATGCACATGGTTAGCGGATGTTAACGGTCACATACACATGGTTAGCGGATGTTAACGGTCACATACACATGGTTAGCGGATGTTAACGGTCACATACACATGGTTAGCGGATGTTAACGGTCACATACACATGGTTAGCGGATGTTAATGGTCACATGCACATGGTTAGCGGATGTTAACGGTCACATACACACGGTTAGCGGATGTTAACGGTCACATACACATGGTTAGCGGATGTTAACGGTCACATACACATGGTTAGCGGATGTTAACGGTCACATGCACATGGTTAGCGGATGTTAACGGTCACATGCACATGGTTAGCGGATGTTAACGGTCACATGCACATGGTTAGCGGATGTTAATGTTTACATACACATGGTTAGCGGATGTTAATGGTCACATACACATGGTTAGCGGATGTTAATGGTCACATACACATGGTTAGCGGATGTTAATGGTCACATACACATGGTTAGCGGATGTTAATGGTCACATACACATGGTTAGCGGATGTTAATGGTCACATACACATGGTTAGCGGATGTTAATGGTCACATACACATGGTTAGCGGATGTTAATGGTCACATGCGGATGTTAATGGTCACATACACACGGTTAGCAGATGTTAATGGTCACATACACATGGTTAGCGGATGTTAACGGTCACATGCACATGGTTAGCGGATGTTAACGGTCACATACACATGGTTAGCGGATGTTAACGGTCACATACACATGGTTAGCGGATGTTAACGGTCACATACACATGGTTTGCGGATGTTACCGGTCACATACACATGGTTAGCGGATGTTAACGGTCACATACACATGGTTAGCGGATGTTAATGGTCACATACACATGGTTAGCGGATGTTAACGGTCACATACACATGGTTAGCGGATGTTAACGGTCACATACACATGGTTAGTGGATGTTAACGGTCACATACACATGGTTAGCGGATGTTAACGGTCACATGCACATGGTTAGCGGATGTTAACGGTCACATGCACATGGTTAGCGGATGTTAACGGTCACATACACATGGTTAGCGGATGTTAACGGTCACATACACATGGTTAGCGGATGTTAACGGTCACATGCACATGGTTGGCGGATGTTAACGGTCACATGCACATGGTTAGCGGATGTTAACGGTCACATGCACATTGTTAGCGGATGTTAACGGTCACATACACATGGTTAGCGGATGTTAATGGTCACATACACATGGTTAGCGGATGTTAATGGTCACATACACATGGTTAGCGGATGTTAATGGTCACATACACATGGTTAGCGGATGTTAATGGTCACATACACATGGTTAGCGGATGTTAATGGTCACATACACATGGTTAGCGGATGTTAATGGTCACATACACACGGTTAGCGGATGTTATTGGTCACATACACAGTGTTAGCGGATGTTATTGGTCACATGGTTAGCAGATGATAATGATCACATACACATGGTTAGCAGATGTTAATGATCACATACACATGGTTAGCAGATGTTAATGGTCACATACACATGGTTAGCAGATGTTAATGATCACATACACATGGTTAGCAGATGTTATTGGTCACATACACATGGTTAGATGTTAATGGTCACATACACAAGGTTAGCAGATGTTAATGGTCACATGCGGATGTTAATGGTCACATACACACGGTTAGAAGATGTTAATGGTCACATACACATGGTTAGCAGATGTTATTGGTCACATGTACATGTTAGCAGATGTTAATGGTCACATACACATGGTTAGCGGATGTTAATGGTCACATGCGTATGTTAATGGTCACATACACACGGTTAGAAGATGTTAATGGTCACATACACATGGTTAGCAGATGTTATTGGTCACATGTACATGTTAGCAGATGTTAATGGTCACATACACATGGTTAGCGGATGTTAATGGTCACATACACATGGTTAGCAGATGTTAATGGTCACATACACATGGTTAGCGGATGTTAATGGTCACATACACATGGTTAGTGGATGTTAATGGTCACATACACATGGTTAGCGGATGTTAATGGTCACATACACATGGTTAGCAGATGTTATTGGTCACATACACATGGTTAGTGGATGTTAATGGTCACATACACATGGTTAGCAGATGTTACTGGTCACATACACATGGTTAGCGGATGTTAATGGTCACATACACATGGTTAGTGGATGTTAATGGTCACATACACATGGTTAGCGGATGTTAATGGTCACATACACATGTTTAGTGGATGTTAATGGTCACATACACATGGTTAGCGGATGTTAATGGTCACATACACATGGTTAGCAGATGTTAATGGTCACATACACATGGTTAGCGGATGTTAATGGTCACATACACATGGTTAGCGGATGTTAATGGTCACATACACATGGTTAGCAGATGTTAATGGTCACATACACATGGTTAGCAGATGTTAATGGTCTCTTAAACAGTGTTAGCAGATGTTCGTGGTCACATACACATGGTTAGCAGATGTTAATGGTCTCTTAAACAGTGTTAGCAGATGTTCGTGGTCACATACACATGGTTATCAGATGATAATGGTCACATACACATGGTTAGCAGATTCTAATGGTCACATACACATGGTTAGCAGATGTTAATGGTCTCTTAAACAGTGTTAGCAGATGTTACTGGTCACATACACATGGTTAGCAGATGTTATTGGTCACATACACATGGTTAGCAGATGTTAATGGTCACATACACATGGTTAGCAGATGTTAATGGTCACATACACAAGGTTAGCGGATGTTAATGGTCACATACACATGGTTAGCGGATGTTAATGGTCACATACACATGGTTAGCGGATGTTAATGGTCACATACACATGGTTAGCGGATGTTAATGGTCACATACACATGGTTAGCGGATGTTAATGGTCACATACACACGGTTAGCGGATGTTATTGGTCACATACACAGTGTTAGCGGATGTTATTGGTCACATGGTTAGCAGATGATAATGATCACATACACATGGTTAGCAGATGTTAATGATCACATACACATGGTTAGCAGATGTTAATGGTCACATACACATGGTTAGCAGATGTTAATGATCACATACACATGGTTAGCAGATGTTATTGGTCACATACACATGGTTAGATGTTAATGGTCACATGCGGATGTTAATGGTCACATACACACGGTTAGAAGATGTTAATGGTCACATACACATGGTTAGCAGATGTTATTGGTCACATGTACATGTTAGCAGATGTTAATGGTCACATACACATGGTTAGCGGATGTTAATGGTCACATACACATGGTTAGCAGATGTTAATGGTCACATACACATGGTTAGCGGATGTTAATGGTCACATACACATGGTTAGTGGATGTTAATGGTCACATACACATGGTTAGCGGATGTTAATGGTCACATACACATGGTTAGCAGATGTTATTGGTCACATACACATGGTTAGTGGATGTTAATGGTCACATACACATGGTTAGCAGATGTTACTGGTCACATACACATGGTTAGCGGATGTTAATGGTCACATACACATGGTTAGTGGATGTTAATGGTCACATACACATGGTTAGCGGATGTTAATGGTCACATACACATGGTTAGTGGATGTTAATGGTCACATACACATGGTTAGCGGATGTTAATGGTCACATACACATGGTTAGCAGATGTTAATGGTCACATACACATGGTTAGCGGATGTTAATGGTCACATACACATGGTTAGCGGATGTTAATGGTCACATACACATGGTTAGCAGATGTTAATGGTCACATACACATGGTTAGCAGATGTTAATGGTCTCTTAAACAGTGTTAGCAGATGTTCGTGGTCACATACACATGGTTAGCAGATGATAATGGTCACATACACATGGTTAGCAGATTCTAATGGTCACATACACATGGTTAGCAGATGTTAATGGTCTCTTAAACAGTGTTAGCAGATGTTACTGGTCACATACACATGGTTAGCAGATGTTATTGGTCACATACACATGGTTAGCGGATGTTAACGGTCACATACACATGGTTAGCAGATGTTAACGGTCACATACACATGGTTAGCGGATGTTAACGGTCACATACACATGGTTAGCGGATGTTAACGGTCACATACACACGGTTAGCGGATGTTAACGGTCACATACACATGGTTAGCGGATGTTAACGGTCACATACACATGGTTAGCGGATGTTAACGGTCACATGCACATGGTTAGCGGATGTTAACGGTCACATACACATGGTTAGCGGATGTTAACGGTCACATGCACATGGTTAGCGGATGTTAATGTTTACATACACATGGTTAGCGGATGTTAATGGTCACATACACATGGTTAGCGGATGTTAATGGTCACATACACATGGTTAGCGGATGTTAATGGTCACATACACATGGTTAGCGGATGTTGATGGTCACATACACATGGTTAGCGGATGTTAATGGTCACATACACATGGTTAGCGGATGTTAATGGTCACATACACATGGTTAGCAGATGTTAATGGTCACATACACATGGTTAGCAGATGTTAATGGTCTCTTAAACAGTGTTAGCAGATGTTCGTGGTCACACACATGGTTAGCAGATGTTAATGGTCTCTTAAACAGTGTTAGCAGATGTTCGTGGTCACATACACATGGTTAGCAGATGATAATGGTCACATACACATGGTTAGCAGATGTTAATGGTCACATACACATGGTTAGCAGATGTTAATGGTCTCTTAAACAGTGTTAGCAGATGTTAATGGTCACATACACATGGTTAGCAGATGTTATTGGTCACATACACATGGTTAGCAGATGTTAATGGTCACATACACATGATTAGCAGATGTTAATGGTCACATACACAAGGTTAGCAGATGTTAATGGTCACATGCGGATGTTAATGGTCACATACACACGGTTAGCAGAAGTTAATGGTCACATACACATGGTTAGCAGATGTTAATGGTCACATACACATGGTTAGCGGATGTTAATGGTCACATACACATGGTTAGCGGATGTTAATGGTCACATACACATGGTTAGCGGATGTTAATGGACACATACACACGGTTAGCGGATGTTATTGTTCACATACACACGGTTAGCGGATGTTAACGGTCACATACACATGGTTAGCGGATGTTAACGGTCACATACACATGGTTAGCGGATGTTAACGGTCACAGACACATGGTTAGCGGATGTTAACGGTCACATACACATGGTTAGCGGATGTTAACGGTCACATACACATGGTTAGCGGATGTTAACGGTCACATGCACATGGTTAGCGGATGTTAACGGGCACATACACATGGTTAGCGGATGTTAATGGTCACATACACATGGTTAGCGGATGTTAACGGTCACATACACATGGTTAGCGGATGTTAATGTTTACATACACATGGTTAGCGGATGTTAATGGTCACATACACATGGTTAGCGGATGTTAATGGTCACATACACATGGTTAGTGGATGTTAATGGTCACATACACATGGTTAGCGGATGTTAATGGTCACATACACATGGTTAGCAGATGTTATTGGTCACATACACATGGTTAGCGGATGTTAATGGTCACATACACATGGTTAGCAGATGTTACTGGTCACATACACATGGTTAGCGGATGTTAATGGTCACATACACATGGTTAGTGGATGTTAATGGTCACATACACATGGTTAGCGGATGTTAATGGTCACATACACATGTTTAGTGGATGTTAATGGTCACATACACATGGTTAGCAGATGTTAATGGTCACATACACATGGTTAGCAGATGTTAATGGTCACATACACATGGTTAGCAGATGTTAATGGTCACATACACATGGTTAGCGGATGTTAATGGTCACATACACATGGTTAGCAGATGTTAATGGTCACATACACATGGTTAGCAGATGTTAATGGTCTCTTAAACAGTGTTAGCAGATGTTCGTGGTCACACACATGGTTAGCAGATGTTAATGGTCTCTTAAACAGTGTTAGCAGATGTTCGTGGTCACATACACATGGTTAGCAGATGATAATGGTCACATACACATGGTTAGCAGATGTTAATGGTCACATACACATGGTTAGCAGATGTTAATGGTCTCTTAAACAGTGTTAGCAGATGTTAATGGTCACATACACATGGTTAGCAGATGTTATTGGTCACATACACATGGTTAGCAGATGTTAATGGTCACATACACATGGTTAGCAGATGTTAATGGTCACATACACAAGGTTAGCAGATGTTAATGGTCACATGCGGATGTTAATGGTCACATACACACGGTTAGCAGAAGTTAATGGTCACATACACATGGTTAGCAGATGTTAATGGTCACATACACATGGTTAGCGGATGTTAATGGTCACATACACATGGTTAGCGGATGTTAACGGTCACATACACATGGTTAGCGGATGTTAATGGTCACATACACATGGTTAGCGGATGTTAATTGGCACATACACATGGTTAGCGGATGTTATTGTTCACATACACACGGTTAGCGGATGTTAATTGGCACATACACACGGTTAGCGGATGTTAACGGTCACATACACACGGTTAGCGGATGTTAACGGTCACATACACATGGTTAGCGGATGTTAACGGTCACATACACATGGTTAGCGGATGTTAACGGTCACATACACATGGTTAGCGGATGTTAACGGTCACATGCACATGGTTAGCGGATGTTAACGGTCACATGCACATGGTTAGCGGATGTTAACGGTCACATACACATGGTTAGCGGATGTTAATGTTCACATACACATGGTTAGCGGATGTTAATGGTCACATACACATGGTTAGCGGATGTTAATGGTCACATACACATGGTTAGCGGATGTTAATGGTCACATACACATGGTTAGCGGATGTTAATGGTCACATACACATGGTTAGCGGATGTTAATGGTCACATACACATGGTTAGCGGATGTTAATGGTCACATACACATGGTTAGCGGATGTTAATGGTCACATACACATGGTTAGCGGATGTTAACGGTCACATGCGGATGTTAATGGTCACATACACACGGTTAGCAGATGTTAATGGTCACATACACATGGTTAGCAGATGTTATTGGTCACATGTACATGTTAGCAGATGTTAATGGTCACATACACATGGTTAGCAGATGTTAATGGTCACATACACATGGTTAGCGGATGTTAACGGTCACATGCACATGGTTAGCGGATGTTAACGGTCACATACACATGGTTAGCGGATGTTAACGGTCACATACACATGGTTAGCGGATGTTAACGGTCACATACACATGGTTTGCGGATGTTACCGGTCACATACACATGGTTAGCGGATGTTAACGGTCACATACACATGGTTAGCGGATGTTAATGGTCACATACACATGGTTAGCGGATGTTAACGGTCACATACACATGGTTAGCGGATGTTAACGGTCACATACACATGGTTAGTGGATGTTAACGGTCACATACACATGGTTAGCGGATGTTAACGGTCACATGCACATGGTTAGCGGATGTTAACGGTCACATGCACATGGTTAGCGGATGTTAACGGTCACATACACATGGTTAGCGGATGTTAACGGTCACATACACATGGTTAGCGGATGTTAACGGTCACATGCACATGGTTAGCGGATGTTAACGGTCACATGCACATGGTTAGCGGATGTTAACGGTCACATGCACATGGTTAGGGAATGTTAACGGTCACATACACATTGTTAGCGGATGTTAACGGTCACATACACATGGTTAGCGGATGTTAATGGTCACATACACATGGTTAGCGGATGTTAATGGTCACATACACATGGTTAGCGGATGTTAATGGTCACATACACATGGTTAGCGGATGTTAACGGTCACATACACATGGTTAGCGGATGTTAATGGTCACATACACATGGTTAGCGGATGTTAACGGTCACATACACAGTGTTAGCGGATGTTATTGGTCACATGGTTAGCAGATGATAATGATCACATACACATGGTTAGCAGATGTTAATGATCACATACACATGGTTAGCAGATGTTAATGGTCACATACACATGGTTAGCAGATGTTAATGATCACATACACATGGTTAGCAGATGTTATTGGTCACATACACATGGTTAGATGTTAATGGTCACATACACAAGGTTAGCAGATGTTAATGGTCACATGCGGATGTTAACCTTTCTAGAACCTCAACCCCGGATCCGGGATCACCCCCCACCCCCCACACACTGATTAGCATAGATAGCATAGCTTCAGAAGTAGATAGTAGCATCTAAATATCATTAAATCACAAGTCCAAGACACCAGATGAAAGATACAGATCTTGTGAATAAAGCCACCATTTCAGATTTTTAAAATGTTTTACAGGGAAGACAAAATATGTAAATCTATTAGCTAAACACGTTAGCAAAATACACCACTATTCTAACTCCATCAGTTTCTTACTCCTTCAGGTGCTATCACCAATTCGGCTCAACTAAGATATTGATATCCACTAACCAAGAAAAAACCTCTTCAGATGACAGTCTGATAACATATTCATGGTATAGGATAGTTTTTGTTAGAAAAAAGTGCATATTTCAGGTAGAAATCACAGTTTACAATTGCACCGACCATCGCAAATCGACTAGAATTACTAGATAGAGCAACGTGTATGACCAATTTACTCATCATAAAACATTTCATAAGAATAGACAAAGCATAGCAATGGAAAGACCCAGATCTTGTGATTCCAGACAATATTTCAGATTTTCTAAGCGTTTTACAGCGAAAACACAATAAATCGATAAGTTAGCATACTACATGTGAAAACGTTACCAGAGCATCGATTCCAGCCAAAGAGCGCTATAACGTAATCACCGCCAAAAGATATTAATTTTTTCACTAACCTTCTCAGAATTCTTCCGATGACACTCCTGTAACATCATTTTACAACATACATATACAGTTTGTTCGAAAAGGTGCATATTTAGCCATACAAAACCGTGGTTACACAATAAAAATACTAGGAAATCAAGCCTCAATATGTCTGACGTCATCTATCAGAGTGATCTAGTTTAATTAAAAGCTAATCATATACTTGACTAAAAAATACAGGGTTGACAGGAATCGAAAGACAAATTAGTTCTTAATGCAACCGCTGATTTACATTTTTAAAATTATCCTTACTTTTCAATACAGGGTTGGCCAAGTGAAGCTATACCAAACAAAATGGCGATGTATGCGTTTAAAATATTTCGACAGAAACACGGTTTATCATATTAAATATTGCTTACTTTGAGCTGATCTTCCATCATATTCTTGGGCAATGTATCCTTTCTATGTTATAAACGTCTTTTGGTCGATAGATGTCCTCTGTCCTTCGAAATGTCCACTAACAACGACCGAGACCGCGAAACGTTCCCAAAGCTAGAAAGTGCACGACAAATAAATTCCTCAGAATCGCACTAAACGGATATAAATTGCTATAAAACGGTTAAAATTAACTACATTCTGATGTTTTTAACAACTATAACGACTGAAAACATGACCGGAGAAATATAGCTGGTTAGAAAACGATTTGGAACGAGACAGGTCCGATGGCCTTCACGCTTGAGGCGCACGTTGAGAAAGGGCGGTCTCTGTACATTTTGGTCATTTATAATGGCTGTGAACGTCCCATCGATTTCATTGAAAACGTGATGACGTACAGACACCCAGAGGAAGACGTAGGCAGTGTCGGTTTCTTCATAGCATTCACTGTGGCCTTATAAACAGACCCCAGATCAGAGGTAAAAATTTCTGAAATCTGAACCCTGTCATGAAAAGTGCTGTAGAAATTGTTCTGTACCACTCAGAGACAAAATTTCAACTCCTATAGAAACTATAGACTGTTTTCTATCCAATAATAACAATAATATGCATATTGTACGATCAAGAATTTAGCACGAGGCAGTTTAATTTGGAGACCCAAATATGCTAATGCGGAACAGCACCCCCTATAGTTGCAAGAAGTTAATGGTCACATACACACGGTTAGAAGATGTTAATGGTCACATACACATGGTTAGCAGATGTTATTGGTCACATGTACATGTTAGCAGATGTTAATGGTCACATACACATGGTTAGCGGATGTTAATGGTCACATGCGTATGTTAATGGTCACATACACACGGTTAGAAGATGTTAATGGTCACATACACATGGTTAGCAGATGTTATTGGTCACATGTACATGTTAGCAGATGTTAATGGTCACATACACATGGTTAGCGGATGTTAATGGTCACATACACATGGTTAGCGGATGTTAATGGTCACATACACATGGTTAGCGGATGTTAATGGTCACATACACATGGTTAGTGGATGTTAATGGTCACATACACATGGTTAGCGGATGTTAATGGTCACATACACATGGTTAGCAGATGTTATTGGTCACATACACATGGTTAGTGGATGTTAATGGTCACATACACATGGTTAGCGGATGTTATTGGTCACATACACATGGTTAGTGGATGTTAATGGTCACATACACATGGTTAGCGGATGTTAATGGTCACATACACATGGTTAGCAGATGTTATTGGTCACATACACATGGTTAGTGGATGTTAATGGTCACATACACATGGTTAGCGGATGTTATTGGTCACATACACATGGTTAGTGGATGTTAATGGTCACATACACATGGTTAGCAGATGTTACTGGTCACATACACATGGTTAGCGGATGTTAATGGTCACATACACATGGTTAGTGGATGTTAATGGTCACATACACATGGTTAGCGGATGTTAATGGTCACATACACATGTTTAGTGGATGTTAATGGTCACATACACATGGTTAGCGGATGTTAATGGTCACATACACATGGTTAGCAGATGTTAATGGTCACATACACATGGTTAGCGGATGTTAATGGTCACATACACATGGTTAGCGGATGTTAATGGTCACATACACATGGTTAGCAGATGTTAATGGTCACATACACATGGTTAGCAGATGTTAATGGTCTCTTAAACAGTGTTAGCAGATGTTCGTGGTCACATACACATGGTTAGCAGATGTTAATGGTCTCTTAAACAGTGTTAGCAGATGTTCGTGGTCACATACACATGGTTATCGGATGTTAATGGTCACATACACATGGTTAGCAGATTCTAATGGTCACATACACATGGTTAGCAGATGTTAATGGTCTCTTAAACAGTGTTAGCAGATGTTACTGGTCACATACACATGGTTAGCAGATGTTATTGGTCACATACACATGGTTAGCAGATGTTAATGGTCACATACACATGGTTAGCAGATGTTAATGGTCACATACACAAGGTTAGCAGATGTTAATGGTCACATGCGGATGTTAATGGTCACATACACACGGTTAGCAGAAGTTAATGGTCACATACACATGGTTAGCAGATGTTAATGGTCACATACACATGGTTAGCGGATGTTAACGGTCACATACACATGGTTAGCGGATGTTAACGGTCACATACACATGGTTAGCGGATGTTAACGGTCACATACACATGGTTAGCGGATGTTAATGGTCACATACACATGGTTAGCGGATGTTAATGGTCACATACACATGGTTAGCGGATGTTAATGGTCACATACACATGGTTAGCGGATGTTAACGGTCACATACACATGGTTAGCGGATGTTAACGGTCACATACACATGGTTAGCGGATGTTAACGGTCACATACACATGGTTAGCGGATGTTAATGGTCACATACACATGGTTAGCGGATGTTAATTGGCACATACACATGGTTAGCGGATGTTATTGTTCACATACACACGGTTAGCGGATGTTAATTGGCACATACACATGGTTAGCGGATGTTAACGGTCACATACACACGGTTAGCGGATGTTAACGGTCACATACACACGGTTAGCGGATGTTAACGGTCACATACACATGGTTAGCGGATGTTAACGGTCACATACACATGGTTAGCGGATGTTAACGGTCACATACACATGGTTAGCGGATGTTAACGGTCACATACACACGGTTAGCGGATGTTAACGGTCACATACACATGGTTAGCGGATGTTAACGGTCACATACACATGGTTAGCGGATGTTAACGGTCACATGCACATGGTTAGCGGATGTTAACGGTCACATGCACATGGTTAGCGGATGTTAACGGTCACATGCACATGGTTAGCGGATGTTAACGTTTACATACACATGGTTAGCGGATGTTAATGGTCACATACACATGGTTAGCGGATGTTAATGGTCACATACACATGGTTAGCGGATGTTAATGGTCACATACACATGGTTAGCGGATGTTAATGGTCACATACACATGGTTAGCGGATGTTAATGGTCACATACACATGGTTAGCGGATGTTAATGGTCACATACACATGGTTAGCGGATGTTAATGGTCACATACACATGGTTAGCGGATGTTAACGGTCACATGCGGATGTTAATGGTCACATACACACGGTTAGCAGATGTTAATGGTCACATACACATGGTTAGCAGATGTTATTGGTCACATGTACATGTTAGCAGATGTTAATGGTCACATACACATGGTTAGCAGATGTTAATGGTCACATACACATGGTTAGCGGATGTTAACGGTCACATGCACATGGTTAGCGGATGTTAACGGTCACATACACATGGTTAGCGGATGTTAACGGTCACATACACATGGTTAGCGGATGTTAATGGTCACATACACATGGTTAGCGGATGTTAACGGTCACATACACATGGTTTGCGGATGTTACCGGTCACATACACATGGTTAGCGGATGTTAACGGTCACATACACATGGTTAGCGGATGTTAAAATGGTCACATACACATGGTTAGCGGATGTTAACGGTCACATACACATGGTTAGCGGATGTTAACGGTCACATACACATGGTTAGTGGATGTTAACGGTCACATACACATGGTTAGCGGATGTTAACGGTCACATGCACATGGTTAGCGGATGTTAACGGTCACATGCACATGGTTAGCGGATGTTAACGGTCACATACACATGGTTAGCGGATGTTAATGGTCACATACACATGGTTAGCGGATGTTAACGGTCACATACACATGGTTAGCGGATGTTAATGGTCACATACACATGGTTAGCGGATGTTAATGGTCACATACACATGGTTAGCGGATGTTAACGGTCACATACACATGGTTAGCGGATGTTAACGGTCACATACACATGGTTAGCGGATGTTAACGGTCACATACACATGGTTAGCGGATGTTAACGGTCACATACACATGGTTAGCGGATGTTAACGGTCACATGCACATGGTTAGCGGATGTTAACGGTCACATGCACATGGTTAGCGGATGTTAACGGTCACATACACATGGTTAGCGGATGTTAACGGTCACATACACATGGTTAGCGGATGTTAACGGTCACATACACATGGTTAGCGGATGTTAATGGTCACATACACATGGTTAGCGGATGTTAATGGTCACATACACATGGTTAGCGGATGTTAATGGTCACATACACATGGTTAGCGGATGTTAATGGTCACATACACATGGTTAGCGGATGTTAACGGTCACATACACATGGTTAGCGGATGTTAACGGTCACATACACATGGTTAGCGGATGTTAATGGTCACATACACATGGTTAGCAGATGTTAATGGTCACATACACAAGGTTAGCAGATGTTAATGGTCACATGCGGATGTTAATGGTCACATACACACGGTTAGCAGATGTTAATGGTCACATACACATGGTTAGCAGATGTTAATGGTCACATACACATGGTTAGCGGATGTTAACGGTCACATACACATGGTTAGCGGATGTTAACGGTCACATACACATGGTTAGCGGATGTTAACGGTCACATACACATGGTTAGCGGATGTTAATGGTCACATACACATGGTTAGCGGATGTTAATGGTCACATACACATGGTTAGCGGATGTTAATGGTCACATACACATGGTTAGCGGATGTTAACGGTCACATACACATGGTTAGCGGATGTTAACGGTCACATACACATGGTTAGCGGATGTTAACGGTCACATACACATGGTTAGCGGATGTTAATGGTCACATACACATGGTTAGCGGATGTTAATTGGCACATACACATGGTTAGCGGATGTTATTGTTCACATACACACGGTTAGCGGATGTTAATTGGCACATACACATGGTTAGCGGATGTTAACGGTCACATACACACGGTTAGCGGATGTTAACGGTCACATACACACGGTTAGCGGATGTTAACGGTCACATACACATGGTTAGCGGATGTTAACGGTCACATACACATGGTTAGCGGATGTTAACGGTCACATACACATGGTTAGCGGATGTTAACGGTCACATACACACGGTTAGCGGATGTTAACGGTCACATACACATGGTTAGCGGATGTTAACGGTCACATACACATGGTTAGCGGATGTTAACGGTCACATGCACATGGTTAGCGGATGTTAACGGTCACATGCACATGGTTAGCGGATGTTAACGGTCACATGCACATGGTTAGCGGATGTTAACGTTTACATACACATGGTTAGCGGATGTTAATGGTCACATACACATGGTTAGCGGATGTTAATGGTCACATACACATGGTTAGCGGATGTTAATGGTCACATACACATGGTTAGCGGATGTTAATGGTCACATACACATGGTTAGCGGATGTTAATGGTCACATACACATGGTTAGCGGATGTTAATGGTCACATACACATGGTTAGCGGATGTTAACGGTCACATGCGGATGTTAATGGTCACATACACACGGTTAGCAGATGTTAATGGTCACATACACATGGTTAGCAGATGTTATTGGTCACATGTACATGTTAGCAGATGTTAATGGTCACATACACATGGTTAGCAGATGTTAATGGTCACATACACATGGTTAGCGGATGTTAACGGTCACATGCACATGGTTAGCGGATGTTAACGGTCACATACACATGGTTAGCGGATGTTAACGGTCACATACACATGGTTAGCGGATGTTAATGGTCACATACACATGGTTAGCGGATGTTAACGGTCACATACACATGGTTTGCGGATGTTACCGGTCACATACACATGGTTAGCGGATGTTAACGGTCACATACACATGGTTAGCGGATGTTAAAATGGTCACATACACATGGTTAGCGGATGTTAACGGTCACATACACATGGTTAGCGGATGTTAACGGTCACATACACATGGTTAGTGGATGTTAACGGTCACATACACATGGTTAGCGGATGTTAACGGTCACATGCACATGGTTAGCGGATGTTAACGGTCACATGCACATGGTTAGCGGATGTTAACGGTCACATACACATGGTTAGCGGATGTTAATGTTTACATACACATGGTTAGCGGATGTTAACGGTCACATACACATGGTTAGCGGATGTTAATGGTCACATACACATGGTTAGCGGATGTTAATGGTCACATACACATGGTTAGCGGATGTTAACGGTCACATACACATGGTTAGCGGATGTTAACGGTCACATACACATGGTTAGCGGATGTTAACGGTCACATACACATGGTTAGCGGATGTTAACGGTCACATACACATGGTTAGCGGATGTTAACGGTCACATGCACATGGTTAGCGGATGTTAACGGTCACATGCACATGGTTAGCGGATGTTAACGGTCACATGCACATGGTTAGGGAATGTTAACGGTCACATACACATTGTTAGCGGATGTTAACGGTCACATACACATGGTTAGCGGATGTTAATGGTCACATACACATGGTTAGCGGATGTTAATGGTCACATACACAAGGTTAGCGGATGTTAATGGTCACATACACATGGTTAGCGGATGTTAATGGTCACATACACACGGTTAGCGGATGTTATTGGTCACATACACAGTGTTAGCGGATGTTATTGGTCACATGGTTAGCAGATGATAATGATCACATACACATGGTTAGCAGATGTTAATGATCACATACACATGGTTAGCAGATGTTAATGGTCACATACACATGGTTAGCAGATGTTAATGATCACATACACATGGTTAGCAGATGTTATTGGTCACATACACATGGTTAGATGTTAATGATCACATACACATGGTTAGCAGATGTTAATGGTCACATGCGGATGTTAATGGTCACATACACACGGTTAGAAGATGTTAATGGTCACATACACATGGTTAGCAGATGTTATTGGTCACATGTACATGTTAGCAGATGTTAATGGTCACATACACATGGTTAGCGGATGTTAATGGTCACATGCGTATGTTAATGGTCACATACACACGGTTAGAAGATGTTAATGGTCACATACACATGGTTAGCAGATGTTATTGGTCACATGTACATGTTAGCAGATGTTAATGGTCACATACACATGGTTAGCGGATGTTAATGGTCACATACACATGGTTAGCAGATGTTAATGGTCACATACACATGGTTAGCGGATGTTAATGGTCACATACACATGGTTAGCAGATGTTATTGGTCACATACACATGGTTAGCGGATGTTAATGGTCACATACACATGGCTAGCAGATGTTAATGGTCACATACACATGGTTAGGGGATGTTAATGGTCACATACACATGGTTAGCAGATGTTAATGCGACTGTAGCGAAATGCTTGTGCTTCTAGTTCCGACAATGCAGTAATATCTAACAAGTAATCTAACAAATTCACAACAACTACCTTATACACACAAATGTAAGGGATGAATAAGAATATGTACATATAAATACATGGATGAGCGATGGCCGTGCGTCATTGGCAGATGCAGTAGATGGTATAGAATACTGTATATACATATGAGTATATACATATACTGTATATACATATGAGGGTAATATAGCATATGTGAACATTAATAAAGTTGCGTTATTTAAAGTGACTAGTGATACCTTTTATTAGGTCCATTTATTAAAGTGGCCAGAGATTGAGTCTGTATGTTGGCAGCAGCCTCTCAATGTCAGTGATGGCAGGTTAACCTCTACTTCCTCACAAACCCGGATCCGGTAGCACCCCCATCAGTAAAAAAGCTGACTAGCATAGCCTAGCATAGCGTCACAAGTAAATACTAGCATCTAAATATCATTAAATCACAAGTCCAAGACACATGTTTTACAGGGAAGACACAATATGTAAGTCTATTAGCTAACCACGTTAGCAAAAGACACAACTTTTGTTACTCCACCATTTTCTTACTGCATCAGTAGCTATCACAAATTCGACCAAATAAAGATATAAATAGCCACTAACCAAGAAACAACTTCATCAGATGACAGTCTGATAACATATTTATTGTATAGCATGTTTTGTTAGAAAAATGTGCATATTTCAGGTATAAATCATAGTTTACCATTGCAGCCACCATCACAACTCTCACCAAAGCAACTAGAATAACTACAGAGACCATCGTGTATTACCTAAATACTCATCATAAAACATTTTTGAAAAATACACAGCGTACAGCAAATGAAAGACAAAGATCTTGTGAATCCAGCCAATATTTCAGATTTTCTAAGTGTTTTACAGCGAAAACACAATATAGCATTATATTAGCTTACTACAATAGCCAACCACACAACAGCATTGATTCAAGCCAAAAATAGTAATAACGTATAAACCACCAAAAGATATTAATTTTTTCACTGACCTGCTCAGAATTCTTCAGATGACAGTCCTATAACATCATATTACACAATACATATAGAGTTTGTTCGAAAATGTGCATATTTAGCGGCACAAATTGTGGTTATACAATGAGAAAAGTAGCCAAGCTGTCAACAATATGTCGGGAGAAATCTTGGGAGAGGCACCTATTCTAATCGATAACTAATCATAAACTTGACTAAAAAATACAGGTTGGACAGCAAATGAAAGATACATTAGTTCTTAATGCAATCGCTGTGTTACATTTTTTAAATTAACGTTACTACAATATACAGCGTGCGTTAAAGCGAGAACGCACCGAAATTAATGGCGGATTATGCATTTTAAATTTTTCAACATTTTTTCAACGAATTAACAGCATAAATACTTCTTACTTTTTGATGTGCTTCCATCAGAATTTTGGGAAAGTTGTCCTTTGTCCAAAAGAATCGTTGCTCGGTTGTAGAATGTAGTCTTCAGCGTTGCAATTAGCAGTAAACATTAGCCATGTGGGCCAGACATACCCAACTCCCTAGAACGTAACACAAATAAATACCCGAAAATCGCAATATACTGACATAAACTGATATAACTCGGTTTAAAATAACAACATTATGATGTCTTTAACAGCTATATCGAATAAAAACAGAGCCGGATATATCTAAGAGCTATAACCGGAGCTTTCTAGTATGACATGCCAAAGTCCTTCCTGCGTCAGAGCGAAGACGACAAAGACCGGACCCTTCGTTCCCAAGCCATTTATAAGCTCTCAGATCTGCCTAGAGACTCCACTTCAAATCTCACTATTCGCTGACATCCAGGGGAAGGCGTATGCAGTGCATCTCAACCAATAGAAGACAGGCAAATGAATAAACTGACCTGGGAACAGCTTGCAGAATTCAGCATTCTCACATCCTCATAGGAAAATTGCTCTAAGTCCAGTTCTGTTTCACTCACAGACATAATTCAAACGGTTTTAGAAACTAGAGAGTGTTTTATATCCAATAGTAATAATAATATGCATATTGTACGAGCAAGAATTGAGTACGAGGCAGTTTAATTTGGGAACGAAATTATTACAAAGTGAAACAGCACCCCCTATTGAGAAGAAGTTTTAACAGTCTGAAGGCCTTGAGATAGAAGCTGTTTTTCAGTCTCACGGTCCCAGCTTTGATGCAACTGTACTGACCTCGCCTTCTGGATGATAGCGGTGTGAACAGGCAGTGGCTTGGGTGGTTGTTGTCCTTGATGATCTTTTTGGCCTTCCTGTGACATCGAGTGGTGTAGGTGTCCTGGCGGGCAGGTAGTTTGCCCCGGTGATGCGTTGTGCAGACCGGACCACCCTCTGGAGGGTCTTGCGGTTGAGGGCGGTGCAGTTGCCATACCAGGCGGTGATACAGCCCGACAGGATGCACTCGATTGTGCGTCTGTAAACGTTTGTGAGTGTGTTCGGTGACAAGACACATTTCTTCAGCCTCCTGAGGTGGAAGAGTCGCTGTTGCGCCTTCTTCACCACACTGTCTGTGTGGGTGGACCATTTCAGTTTGTCTGTGATGTGTACGCCGAGGAACTAAAAACGTTCCACCTTCTCCACTACTGTCCCGTCGATGTGGATAGGGGGGTGCTCCCTCTGCAGTTTCCTGAAGTCCACGATCATCTCCTTTTGTTTTGTTGATGTTGAGTGAGAGGTTATTTTCCTGACACCACACTCCGATGGCCCTCACCTCTTCCCTGTGGGTCGTCTCGTCGTTGTTGGTAATCAAGCCGACCACTGTAGCGTTGTCTGCCAACTTGATGATTGAGTTGGATGCGTGCATGGCCACACAGTCATGGGTGAACAGGGAGTACAGGAGAGGGCTCAGAACGCACCCTTGTGGGAGACCCCAGTGTTGAGGATCAACGGGGTGACGATATTGTTTCCTACCTTCGCCACCTGGGGGCAGCCGGTCAGAAAGTCCAGGACCCAGTTGTACAGGGCGGTGGTCGAGACCCAAGATCTGGAGCTTAACTTCTCTAGGGTAGGGGGCAGCGTTTGGAATTTTGGATGAAAACCCAAATTAAACTGCCTGCTACTCAGGCCCAGAAAATATGATATGCATATAACTGGTTCAATAATTACACATCATTCTTAATACTGTAGCAATTTAGTAACAGTCACATGTTCAACTATCATCAGCTGATCCAGGAAATAATTTTCTGAATGCCAGTCAAATGACAAACATCACGACATGCAACAACAACCAAAGTGCTTCTTCATTCATTACTCTGGTAAAGACAGTTATGCCGTGCTCCACGTTGGATCCAACATCCCTAACAAATTGATGTTTGTATTGTGTTATTGTCTGCTTGATTTACAGTAGGTTCTCGTTAGTCTGTTTGGACACAGAGATACTTTGCTCATAATGTGTAGAGAATTGTTCCTTGATGGATAGGCTATTGTACTACACACAGAGCTATTTTCTGTTATTCAGGACATTTAGAATGACATCACATTACAGAGTAATCACATTACAGAGTAGCCTAGTGGGATTATTCACAAAATTATCTGGTGATCAGGTTATGAAATGTCATGACAAAGACATTTTAGTTTCCATGTTTCACCTGTAAATATTAAATTATTTATAGTATTAGGTCTGTTATTGTTAGGTGAAGTTATGGGTCCTACAGTAGGTCTATGTTGTTAGGTGAAGTTATGGGTCAATTTGTTAAACACTCAATGTACAAACCCTCAGTTTCAGGCTGATGGCAAAGCTAGCTAAAGAGCATTTTACTGGTTGAAGTGTTTTATAAGTATAAAGCAGTTGATTTGCGACAATAACACAAACATATTAAGCAGGAGATTCAAAGGAGCCTAACAGTTATAATCCAAAAGTAATGTGAAATGCTATATTTGCTGTCAGCCTATGAGAACTCCCCTGTGTTTTCCCCCACAGTGGTGAATTAGTAACTAGCGACACAGAGCTTAATGTGAATTTCCTTGAGTAGCACTCCTGATCTTACGCTGTAATATTCAGAATACATTGTGGAAAACTAAAATCTTTGTTCACCATTTTTGTTCCAGACAGATATACTACATCCATAACTAGTGGTTTCCTCATTACCAGATATACTACATCCATAACTAGTGGTTTCCTCATTAGCAGATATACTACATCCATAACTAGTGGTTTCCTCATTAGCAGGGAGGAGTTTCTGCAATCAAATTGTGTGTGCATCGCCCTCGTGCTGCAATTTTAGCAAATACAGAAAGGGGCCTTTTTTGGAGATCAAAGGTCGTCTGCCACACTGCTTAGGTTTCGACTGTCTTAAGACAATTGTAAAGTAATTTAACAGACCTCTGGGCATCACCTTTTACCTCAAATAAACAGTGGATTTCTGCTGTTGTGGGCCTTTAACCGTCTGACTTTGTTGTTCACACAGGAGAGATACGGACTATCGTGGATCCTCTGGGGAGCCTCAACAACAACATGATGCTGAAGAGGCAGAGAAGAGTCTCTCCACATCAGAACACCTCAAGAAACACCAGTGGAGACCCACAGGGAAGAAATCTCACCGCTGCTCTGACTGTGGGAAGAGATTCACCTCATCAGGCATTTAAAATTCACCAGAGAATACACACAGTAGAGAAATCTTATAGTTGTGGTCAATGTGGAAAGAGTTTTTCAACATCTGGCTCTCTGACTCTGCACCAGAGAACACACACAGGAGAGAAACCTTATAGCTGTGGTCAATGTGGGAAGAGTTTTGGTCAATCTTGCCATCTGGTATCACACCAGAGAACACACACAGGAGAGAAACCTTACAGCTGTGGTCAATGTGGGAAGAGATGTTCTACATCTAGCAATCTGACTGTACACCAGAGAATACACACAGGAGAGAAACCTTATAGCTGTGGTCAATGTGGGAAGAGTTTTGGTCAATCTTGCCATCTGGTATTACACCAGAGAATACACACAGGAGAGAAATCTTATAGTTGTGGTCAATGTGGGAAGAGATGTTCTACATCTAGCAATCTGACTGTACACCAGAGAATACACACAGGAGAGAAACCTTATAGCTGTGGTCAATGTGGGAAGAGTTTTGGTCAATCTTGCCATCTGGTATTACACCAGAGAATACACACAGGAGAGAAACCTTATAGCTGTGGTCAATGTGGGAAGAGTTTTGGTCAATCTTGCCATCTGGTATTACACCAGAGAACACACACAGGAGAGAAACCCTATAGCTGTGGTCAATGTGGGAAGAGTTTTGGTCGATCTTGCCATCTGGTATTACACCAGAGAATACACACAGGAGAGAAATCTTATAGCTGTGATCGATGTGGGAAGAGTTTTACTACATCTGTCTCTCTGGCTCTGCACCAGAGAACACACACAGGAGAGAAACCTTATAGCTGTGATCAATGTGAGAAGAGTTTTACTACATCAAGCCATCTGACTGTACACCAGAGAACACACACAGGAGAGAAACCTTATAGTTGTAATCATTGTGAAAAGAGTTTTCCTACATCTAGCCAGCTGACTTCACACCAGAGAACACACACAGGAGAGAAACCTTATAGCTGTGATCAATGTGAGAAGAGTTTTACTACATCAAGCCGTCTGACTGTACACCAGAGAACACACACAGGAGAGAAACCTTATAGCTGTGGTCAGTGTGTGAAGAGTTTTGGTCAATCTTGCCATCTGGTATCACACCAGAGAACACACACAGGAGAGAAACCTTATAGCTGTGGTCAATGTGGGAAGAGTTTTGGTCATTCTGCCAATCTGGTATCACACCAGAGAACACACACAGGAGAGAAACCTTATAGCTGTGGTCAATGTGGGAAGAGTTTTGGTCATTCTGCCAATCTGGTATCACACCAGAGAACACACACAGGAGTGAAACCTTACAGCTGTGGTCAATGTGGGAAGAGATATTCTACATCTGGCAATCTGACTGTACACCAGAGAACACACACAGGAGAGAAACCTTATAGCTGTGGTCAATGTGGGAATAGTTTTGGTCAATCTTGCCATCTGGTATCACACCAGAGAATACACACAGGAGAGAAATCTCTTAACTGTGACCAGAGATAATAATAATATCTCTGATCAAATATCAGAAAATGTATGAAGGAGTTGTTTCATGATATCAATGTCTCAATAAATAGTATATTAATATACTCTGCAGTAAGTCAGTCAGAATGTCACAGTGTAGAACCCTAAACGTTTTCCAATTGATTTCAACATGATATGGACATTAGGCTCATTGGGGGAAATCCAGGCTCTGAATTGAAAGAGTACTATTTATGTGATTTAACACAAAGTGTCTAACAAAAAAAGAGTTGTCCTCTAACTAGTGATGTACACATTATTCCCAGAATCAACTGATTTCAACATAATATCGATGAGTTAAGACAAATAAGTGTTGTGTTCCTTTGTTTAGCGACCCCTAAATTTAAATGCATCACTCCAATATGTAGCTGACTGTTTTCTGCAGGTTGTCCTCTAACCAGTGAGGTTAAAGATATCTCCCATTTCCATGTTTTTTTAGTTGTTCGTTTCAACAGCTCGTACAGCCGGATTTCCCCCTTAATCGATATCCGTGATTTATTGCTACTTGTCAAAGCAACAGTGTTTTTGGTGCTTATGCAGTTTATAAGGAGCTTGTTTTAAAAAAAGACAATTATTGTGACCACATGTTAGGTTTTCAATTTATCCCAAACTGTTTCTGCATATTGGTTATTTATTTGGACACGTTAAAACTGTGTTTTGACATTGGGCTATCCCTCCTAGCAAAATGTAATTGAAAAGCCTTTGAAAATAATACTATGCAATCAAATATTTCACATTTCATGTAAGATTTAGTAATGAAAATTATTCATGCAACCAACTGACGTTTTTTTTGGGTACAATTATATTGACATTGTTGCCCTGTTTTTAGAATATCAGGGTTAATTCTCAGATGTGCCAAACCAAATGTACTAGAGCATGACATTGGGGACTGGGCCCCGATCCAACAACATGCCTATCTAGTGAATCCTGAAAAGAGGGAGAAGCTCTGCAGTGAGGTGGAAAGTTACTACGGATATTGCAGGAGTTTCCTCTTGAAATCAGACAAGTCTGTGGTAAGGACGACTTGGTTGCTGATTGTCTCAAGGGGGGCAGTCAAAAATATTTGTGTTTTGCATTTAGCCAGTGCGTTGTCATGGATCATAGTTTATTTTGACTGCACGTTTTTCCGTATTGGAGATGAGTTTTGTTTGGGCTCGTTCCAAGGGGACGAGAGTTCTAGAAGCTAGTGAGTTTTAGGAAGAGGAGAGTTCTAGAAGCTAGTGAGTTTATAGAAGACGAGAGTTCTAGAAGCTAGTGAGTTTTAGGAAGAGGAGAGTTCTAGAAGCTAGTGGGTTCTAGAAGCTATAGAAAGAAAAATCTTTGTGGGAGTAATAAAAAATAAATATCGTTTTTAATTGTTGTTGCCAGTAGATAGACACCATGTTTATATTGGTGACGGTGAAGCATTGTAGTTGATTATAATGTGAAACGGAAGTTGTTTTCTGTTGTTAGTGAGCATTCTCTTAAGGTGTTAGTTAGTCTTTGGTTTTTCCATTTATGTTTTGAGGTTGGACTTTAGCACGTATAGCTAGTTAGCACGTAGGACGCACTGATTGGTGTCACCTCGTTAGTCAGTATGTGTTACACCTGTGCTGGCTTGTCCATCTCGTTAGTGGGAAGGTGTTTCACCTGAGCTGGTCCAGGTTCTATTTAAGAGTGTCTGGCCCAGTGCTCCAGTTGTCTTGATAGATGTAGAGAGTTAACACCTTTAGTTGCTCCACTTTTTTGGTTTGCTTCCTGTCTGTAAGTTTGGTGTGGGTTTTTCTTTTGTTTGCCTCTTCTTGGGCAGATTTAGTGGGTCTCATGGTGGGTGTCTTTTATGTCCCAGTTGTTGTTACTAGTCAACTTTCAGTAGACACTGAGAGCAAAACTGCAACATTATGTTATAATACTTTTATTGCATCAAATGGTTGTTTTATGCAACAGAATAGAGGGTTCTTAGAACTATAGTGTCTGTGTTTTCTACTGAGGATGGGCCTCTGGGAGAAAACACTGACAGGAGATTTACAAAGTATTTTGGGTGATAAAACCTAAAGAGACCACATTCCAGAGCATGAGTTAATGTTTCTGTTCTATATGGTACCAGGGAGAGATGACCCCAGGGCCAGACCCTGGTCTCTACACAAAGAGGACTGTTTTTACAGCAGATACTGTCTGCTGAGAATTATATATATCTTTCATACAAATCTTAACCTTGTGACCCGTTCTATACATCTGTTGTTTGTCATGTAGGTTGAAAGGGGTGTATCTTGGCTTTAAAATACCTTTTTACTTTTGTCTCGTGGCTCTCAACGAATCTTCTGGGGGTGATTTGTCGACCAGCCATCATTATCGTAGAGTACTCAATTGATTCACTTTATGTGTGTTGTATTGACCTGCTCCCTTATTAATAAGTGAATAAAGATTTAGTTTAAGAATATCTCTGACTTGTGTGATAAGTTTGTCTCCTCATTTGATATGAAAGAAATTAACCACATTTGGGGATGTTAATCTTCACTTGGTGACCGCTCCTGATGACCTGGTAAATGGTGCACCAGGGATCCCTCAAACTTGGGATCTCAGGGAAACCACACTTTGGGAATGGAGCAGATGGACCCACCTTTGATCTGAGAGGCAGTGAGTCGAGTGTATACCACATCTCGAAAGTAGTTTTTTTTTAAAGAATGAGGTGAGCGAAACAAGTGAAGTTTTTAGAAATGCCTCGTAGGCTTTGAGTGAGTATTCCTGTGTGAGGGGGGGCACCTCGGAGGTGTAAACAGGGCCCAGTCAGCTATCTGTGTGAACTGGATGAGAACTAGAAACTGTGTTTACTAGTTAAGGCCATGTATGATATAGTGTAAGGTGCACCTGTAATTGTTATAAACCTGTAAGTATTTTAAACATGTAATTATTTTAAACCTGGACCCCATTTTATAAGTATTGAAAGATGTAAATGTGTGAGTTACATTTAAAAATTTAAAGTTACTGTCACGACTCCGACCGAGGCAGGCTCTCCTTCCCGTTCTGGTGGCGCTCGGCGGTCGTCGTCACCGGCCTATTAGCTGCCACTGATCTTTTTCCTCCCCCTCCTTATGTGTTCATTGGTTACACCTGTTTTGTGTTTGTTCGTAATTAGTTGGGCTTTATCTGTCAGCCGGCCCGCCCGTTTCTTTGTGCGGGATTGTTTTATTGTAAGCTTGGTGTTTGTTTGTCTGATCGTTACGTGTTTGTATTAGTGTGCATTTTTCTTGAACTGTTTTCGTTCCCCGTGTCTGGGGCAGTTTATTTGGGAGCACCCAGTGTCAAGTCTGGTGGCCGTTGTTTGTCAGTGGTTTATTAACTTCTTATGGCTGCAAGGGGCAGCACTGAGTAACCTGGAAAGAGGTGGCCATTTCAAACGGCCTCCTACTCAATTCTTGCTCGTACAATATGCATATTATCATTACAATTGGATAGAAAACACTCTCTAGTTTCTTAAACCGTTTGAATTATTTCTCTAAGTGAACCAGAACTCTTTCTGCAGCCCATTTCCTATCCGGAAGTGAGATTTCCAAATGCGAGCTATGCTATGTTTGGGATTAGCATTGTGTGACTGCAATATGAGTCGTCTGTGATTGAGTCTTAATCTGAAGTTTAGATAGTAACAGAGATCTATTTTTTTCTGGTCTGCTGGGAGTATGTTTGGAGAGCTGCTTCGTAGCTGTAGAGAGTCCTTGAAAAAGCAAATGAAATGGTTGTCGTGAGTACCTGAGAATGTCTTACGTTTTGTATGGGTTCTGTGTGTTAGGATTTATGTTTATGCACTATAGCCCGCTACCATATTGTTTGAAGATGAATGTTGTTTTGTTACACACACACACAAACAATACAGATGTATGTGTGTAAAGACTGACCAACATTGAGTGAAAGGCCATAAAAGCTGTGGTCAATCTGGAGAGGGGAGGGTTGCATATCTCTAGGCCAACCAGGGAGGGTAGAGCACTGGACAATACCATATAAGGAACTGTTTGAGTGTAGAATCGACGGAGACACAAGACGGATCTAATCTACGCAACGACCAGATGCGGACATCTGAGAGAAGGAGACAGGCTGAGCAAGTTTAAACCACACTCAGCCTCTACTGTGATAGGCCAACAGACGCGTTGGAACTACGTCATCACGGTATAAGAACAGCTGTTTACGTACTTCCTGCCAGTTCCCTGTCCTACCCTGCGTGGAGATACAGCGAACCCGTAAATACGAAAATTGCATTTGGTTAGGGTTAGGGTTAGGGTTAGGGTCATTGTTTGCGGTAATTAAACATAATTAAAGAAAGTTAGCAGACCTTGCTTTTTATTTATCCTGATACCGGATTCGAATAACGCAACGCTCACATGTGAATAAATGAAAATATGATAAATTGTATGTGTTTATAAACGATTACTAGAGATTTGATAAAGTAATACTGGGAATATAATTAGATAAAATTTAAACTACCCATATGTAGACGAATGTAGGTTTTGAGTTGGTATCTTTAATGGATAATTTGATAAAGATGAGGTTTAAGCATTATTAAACCGTCTACAAAGTCTGGGCAGTTGTCTCAGAAACTGATGGGAGTGTGTCCACTTTAGGGTAAGTTACCATGAGGATGAAACTATAAAACGCTTATTGGATTTTCTCTGTCCGGGTACTACATTTGTAATAACTGCCCTTAAGGCCTGGGGGGGGTTGGGGGGGTTAGAGTGAACCAAGGTGGCTGACTAGCTGCTGATG